>NC_044906.1:30164975-30401831 GCF_001633185.2 Quercus lobata | reverse complement strand
TTTTGCAAATTTTTGACCTGGGACAAATTCATGTAGTGCATTCACAAGGCCCAAAACAGACCCCTAATTATGGTGATGAAATTCAACTCCACATTTTTGTCTATTCAAAATCAGTGCACTGCTTATTTTGAGATCATTTTTTTTTTTAAGATCTACTTTCTCTCTGGTTGTGTGGTGTTTTATGTTATGTGCGGTGGTTTTGGTTGTGGCTGTGTAGTAGTTTCCATGGCTGTGGGCTTGTGGTGGTGGTTGTTATGGGTGGTTGTCGCTGTTGTTTATTACAATGGATATATTATTTTATTGTATTGGTTATATTATTTTAAGTTGTTGATTACTATAATAAAACCATTAATGTTGGGTGTTTTGTAAAGTGAGGTGGTAAAATAGATAAAGTAAGTTTTTGAGAAGTTAAAAGCTAAAATTTTTAGCTCCACCAATGTGGATGCTCTAAACCCACAAAAAACACCCTCCAACAGCCTCTCTAACTATATATATATATATATATATATATATAATTAGAGTTGTTACAGTAGCTCTCTTCAACTAGAGAGCACTGTAGCAACTACTGTAGCAACTCCAAACATTTTTCACTCTTAAAATTATCATCGGTTGAATAAAATAATGATTATTTCGCTCTCATCCCTTTTCTCTATCATTCTTCACTCTCTCTTACTTCTTTATCGCAACTGTTACAAAGTAAAACATACCATAATCAAAACAAAAACACAAAACATAATCGAAAGATTTGAAACACAGAACTATCTTTCTCATAAGCCTAATGAAATCAAAAAAAGAAAAGAAAAAAAAGAAAAAGAAGACCCATTTGGGCCACATTTTGTTGGCAATAGGGAGGAGGACAAGTGGTTGTGGAGGCAGAGCAAATCAAGAAGATGAAGATGACTTGACTCTCTATCCAGTGTGAAGGATCTTCGTGGGTCTTTGTTCTCCACTGGTCTCTCTCTCTCTCTCTCTCTCTCTCTCTCTCTCTCTCTCTCTCTCTCTCTCTCTCTCTCTCTCTCTCTATTTTTTCGTCACTATTTTCCCTAGATTTTCGTACACACTTTCACTCACAATTTTTGCATCATTTTTCCAAAAATGCATTGGGGGGTATTTATAGAAGGAATGAAGAAATGGGGGGCTAACACTAGTGTATCAGGGTACACTAGTGCTAGCTGCCCCTTCAAAGAGGCGGCTAGCATTGGTGTACCATGGTAAACCAATGCCAGCTCCCTTTTTATCCGCCATGTCAGTTTTTTTTTTTTTTTTTTTTTTTTCTTGATTTCCGGCCCGATATTTGCGCGGCTGTTTGGAGGCCTTCTCAAACTCTGTTTTATTTGAATTTTATATGCACAGAAAGCTCTAGATGTCTAGTTTACAATGGTCCTAGTCTAGTTTGTTTTGGAGCTACGATTGTTGAGATATCGTGCTCAGAAGGAAGGTGACACAAAGCTGAAAATTTTGAACGTCTTTTCTTGAAAAATTCATATCTTTCAACCCAAAGCTGATATCGTCGAGCCTTTTTAATGAAAATTAGCTAGGAACTTTTTCATAAAGATGGTCCAGCCCGTTTGTCCTAGTTCTTGACCAATCAATCAATTTATTGCACGAAATTGGGTAAAAAACTGCTAGCTTTCCTGAAAAATACAATGAAGATTTTATTAGGGTTTTGGTATTTTTATGATATCTCATTCATCTTAACTCTAATTTTGGCCCGTAAACTATCGTTTCAAAGGGAAAAATATGCCCTACGAGATGGTCCAAAATTCAATATGATCCAATGGTCGGATCAAAAAGTGAACTTTTTGACCATACTCGATTAGGGTTTTGGTCATATTTGTTGTAAAATGGATTTTTCAAATGTTGTGACTTTTTGATTCACCGTTTAAACATGTTGTATTTATTTTTACCCTTTTTTGGCTTTGAAATTCATGATTTTGCACATTTTCTAATTTTTTTGGTTTTTGTTTTAATGCGTGAATCAGGGCAAGACAAAATACGGAGTTTTTTGCTTTTTTTTTTTGGATTTTTTTTGTGTGCAAAATAACACTATTTTGCTAACAATTTTGTTAGTTAGCAATATTTTCAAACTTTTTAGGAAATTAACATCTCGAGTCTCTTAGACTCGAGTTCACTGTAGCAACTCGAGTTTTAGAGACTTGAGTTCCATGTGCTGGCAAAATTGAGGTGGAAAATTATCCACATGGAACTTGAGTTTTAAAGAGTCGAGTTCCACTATAATTTTTTTCTACTGTAATTTTTTTCTTCCTTTTAAACTGCAAGTCTGCAACACACTAAGGAATTACCCTTAAACCTGGAACTCGAGTTCCGTTGAGAATTTTATTTTTTTGGTTTTAAACTGCCAACACATAAGCTAAGCAAATCTCCTGTAATGGGGAAGATAATTAGAGCAAAGCAGGAATATATGTTAAAGACAAGAAGATCTTTTTTGCTGAATATACATTAAGACAAGACAAGCTTCAGGAATGCTTCATTTCTCCTTGAATGACACCTGGCTATTGAGTTGTCAACTTGCATGCTTCTTCAACAATATTTTGCTGCCACCTAATTCTGTCAATTGCTTCTTCACACTGAAAAGATGGGCGCCATAAACAATTGCTTCTTCACACTTAGATAAGTTATAACCACTTTAACAAAGATCGGCGCTAGGAGATTGCTTCAAGGAATTCCACGTGGATTAAAATTCCACATCAGCGTTGCCAGCATATAGATCTCTAGTTTCTACAGTAAATTCAAATATAAGAGACTCGAGATGATATTTTTCTAAATAGTTTGAAAATGTTATTAACTAACGAAATTGTTAGAAAATGGTGTTAAATTGCAAAAGAAAATCCCTGTTTTTTTTTTTTGCTGAATAGTTTCAGCTCTTTATTTGAGTCTTTGAGTTTGAGATGAAATATCGATGAAGATATTTTCTATTCTAAACTTTTGATATGCGGTGGAGAAATGGTTTGTAATTATAAAGGAATGTGTGTGGTGAAAACAATGAGGTGTAAATATGAAAGGGATGTGTCCAATATGAAAGGGATGTGTCCGTGTGTGGTGGAAAATTGGGTTATGATAATTAGAAAAAATTACGATAAGATACTTTTTTATTTTTTCATTTTAGAAAAATAAAAAAAAAAGGCTAATTTATATATATAATAATAGGTGAAACTGAGAGAAACTCAAATTAGAATTCTAAATTAGAGTTCCAATTTTGTGTCATGTGTCTAAATTTATGTGGAAATTACAACATAATTATCTTTCCAGGTGTTCAATTAAAATCTGCAATTCTTGATTGGGGATTGAGAACAAGCAATCCAATTATCATGGGAGAAGAATTACAAAATTCGTACGGTGTGTGTTCTAGGTTTTTTTTTTTTCTCCCCTAAAAAATTTAAGATATTCTTTTAATTTTGATTTGTGCCTGAGATTTTGTTTTTGAGTTATTTGAATGAGTTCTTGATGCCAATTTAATATGTTCTGTTTTAATTTTTCTGTTAAACAACAATAAAACTTTCCTTCAAATGACTACCATGTGTTTTATAAATTAAAAAAAAAAAAAATGATGACCATCTAATTTAGATAGTAATCTGTTCCACAAAAGCAAAAACGCTTTGGCTGGCCATATTTATGTCGGGTTAGTCACCCTGTTTGTTTACCACATGATTGAAAGTATTGCTGCATTTCTTACAACATTCAACCCAATAGTTTTGTTGGCAAGATTGAGTGAGATAGAGCACTAAATACTACAAGCAAACCCTAATTCAAAGTCCATCTATTTGCTTTTTCAAATCAGTTATTTACACGCATGTGTAGTGAACATCATCAATTTTACTTCCATACAACTCTAATATCATAAATTGCATCAGTTGTAGAATACATCAAGAATAGACACATACAAATGTTGGTTTTTGTCGCACGCATGAGTCATCAATTTCCATCAATTTACTCCACATAATTAATCAGTTTTTGTAATTCATGGCTCACCTGCATACTATTTTGTAAATTGGTAGAGATGCTAGCAGAGTTGGAAAAGAGGAATGCTCAAAGGCAAGCAAATAAGTAAACTACAGAACTTAAACTTTAGAAAATAGGTACAGTTTAGGGAGCGGATTAAAGTCTCTATAATGCATTCTACCAGTAGTACTTTAATTGACTAATGTAACGTGTTTGTTTAGCTAGAATTTATTGGTCTTGGCCAATTTTAATAAGACTTGATAACTGAAACTTCTATGTCAGCTTGCATATAACATAATCTTCTCAAAAAAAGAAAAAAAGAAGCTTGCATGTAACATAAGAACTTTGCACTTTATATTTATTTTTTTATTAGTCCGTCATGACTATTAGCATGTTTCAGATGTTTGTGTTATCCTTTGGGAGTGCATTTCTTGCTAAGAGCTATAGGAGATTTTCTAGATAAATTACAAAAGAAATGTATTGCGAGATTGTGGTTACGTTAACAATGCTATTTCCATGCAATTGATAGTAATTAAAAGAAATTGTAATTAAAAAAAGATAATTGGGATTTGTGAAATTGATTGATAAATTTGAGATTTATTATTGTTTTTGTTAAAGTGAAATATATTTTTAAGATTTTGTGCATGTACCTTTGCAACATGATTTTATTCTTATAACATGACTTTTGTTGGCTTCCATTTTGATTCAACTGTTAGAAAGGAAGTAAGGGATAAGGTCTAATGACAAAGGAGGGCAACCAGAGAATTGTCATACAATTGGGGAGCTCTCTTGGCAATTATAGTGACGTATTTTTGACTCCTTATTTTCTTATTATTAATGCCAGATGATATGATTTATTTTTGGTATGCTAATAGGGACGATCAAATTTAGCATTTTATTCGAGTATTGTATATAATCATAAAGTTTTCAACGTCTTTTTGAAGGAAGAATTAATTTGATTCTCACACTTCAAAAATATGATGTTTTATTTCTTGCAATAAGGTTTTGTTTTGAATGTATGTGTTTTATTAATATCTAAAATCAACATCTATTTAAATTGTCCATTGATTAATAGACTTATTTGTTGAACCAACTACATAAATTGAAGTTTCTACTTTTAATGTCCATTCTAGATGTAAGTTTCATTTTCTTAGTCATTTCAAAAATGTTTGAAATTCAGCTTAGACATTGTTGTTTGCAATTTATATTTGTCACTCAATATTTGATGCTTCTAGCAAGTAAATTCAAAATTGGAGGCCTAATTTTGTGCCACGTGTCCTACTAAATTTCTTAATTTTGTTGCAAATATTAACAACATTGTGAAAACCTAAGAGTCCGATGAAGAAATCATGTTCAAAACACCATTTCACTATTTAACAATTAAGAAATCATGGAATTCAAGGAGTTGCTTCAAAATTATTTTTACTATTTAATAGTTCAGAAATCATGGAATTTAAGGAAATACTTCAAATTTGATATTGTGATTAATTTAAGCATAGCTTATAATTTTTATTTTTTGGGTTTGTAGGTGGAAACACAAATCCGTTGGAGCAGTCCAAGTCAGAGGAGTAAAACGAGGTATAGTTTTCGCTTTATTGAAATCTCTTGGAATTTGTATTTAAATGAGTGGATTGATCTTATATTTGGGCAGGTATCCCAATTTTGTGAGAAGAATTATTATTTTTTGTATCATTGCACTCTGTTATTTGGTGTTAACTGTGTTGAATTGGGACATTCAAGTATAAGCAACAAGGTAAAGAGGCCATATTGGAAAATAATGTATTCTTTTATGTCACCTATGGCTCTTCAATTTTTCTGTTTCTTAAAGGTAAAGATGTTAAACCCAGTAAATTTTATTTTGCTGTGCCATAATGGCTCTTCAATTTTTCTGTTTCTTACTGATGTTCGTTTTGTTTTCCTCTTTTGGACCAACAAAAGGTACAACAGCGCACTACACAAGACCATCAAGTTGTGTTTCTATATGTCCGTTGTACAATTTTATTTTATTTTCTCCTTGGCATCTAGATTTGTTGTCATCTCTAGCTATTTTTGTAGTTTGAATGGTAGCTTAATTTGATTCGAAGCATCCCTTTTAAATATTCAACAAAATAAGAAAAATAAACCTAAGATTTCTTTAAATCTCATTTTCAATAGTTTTTAGTGTGTTCAATTTAGCATTTTGTTATTTTGTTAAAAGTGAACAAAAATATAATCATATATATATATATATATATATATATTATGTGGAAGTACAATTAGAATTCAAATCAAACCCAAATTAGTTTTTAATTGTAGCCCAATAAAATAAATTGTAGTATAAAAAAACAATATCATGAAAATTGTTTAATATCCTAAGCTTAAGATCAATAGCATAATTACAATGGACCATTTCTATGTGTAAGCACGGGTTATATACTATTATATATTAATAGCCAAAACTCAGAGAAAATTCAATTAGATTTTAATTGGATTCTCAGTTTTGTTGCACGTGTCTCGTATAATTTTTAATTTTGTGCCATGTGAATTATTAAGTCTAGAAATCAAAGAGTCTAAATCTAATTAGATTCTAAATTGGATTTCAATTGGAGTCCAATATTCCGTCACGTGTCCATCTAAGTTTTCAATTTTCGTAGCAAGTGAATTATTAGGTGCAAAAACAGAAGAATCTAAAACCAATTAAAAAAAAAGAGTGGGTTTTAGTAAACTTTACTGGTAAAGTTTTTGATGGTTATACAAGAAATCTGAGGTTTAATTCACGTCTATACCAAAAACTGATTGGTGTCTTAGTTTGATGATAAAGATTTTAAATTATAATAAACACTAACAACTCACTATATTGTTATCTCAAGTTCTTTAAGAGATCCATTAAAAAAAAAGACCATCCAAAGATTTAAAGAAATAATATTTAAATGAGATAGAGAAATGATAGAAAGCCTAGTCAATGTAACTATTCATTCTCTAAACAATACAAATATTTGGAGAAGCTATTAGAGATGCTCTTATACACTCTACTGTTTATTGATTGTAAAATTAAAGTGAAATTACACTGTTGATCCTTGAAATTTATCTACTAAACGCTTTTGGTCCCTTAAATTTTGAATGAGCACAATTGGTTCCTAAAATTGAAAAAATAAGTTCTATTAGTCCTTCCATTAACATGAGTTATTTTTTTGCCTATATGTCTAACAAAATATTGATGTAGCATTTTTTTAATTACATTGCGAATGCCATAGTTGTGCCACATCAGTTATTTAAAAACTAAATTACCCCATAAGATTTAGTTGTACTAATCATACTAGTTTTCCAAAACTAAACATCAATAAGAATTTAAAAATTGATTAAAAAAAGAATTTAAAAGGTTAAAAAAAAAAAAAAAACTAAAAACTAAGACAACCATATTTAAAAAAAAACTCCAATCTCATCATTGATTCTAGATTTCTTCATTTGAAACAAGTAGTAGTAGGCAGCAATGGAGAGAGGTTTGTGTGATATGCATAATTAGAATCTTAAGTTCAGATCAACAAGTCAAAGGGGAGAGGCTAGTCAAATGCTTAGATGCATGTGTTTTGCTGGAGGGTGAGATGAGAATTTCAGTGTTTTCAAGACGTAGCTATGGGAGATGATGAAGCCGAATCCCCAGTTTGGGTGCAGTTCAAGATTGGAGCTGCTGTGAGGAAGAAGTCTAGAGTCGATGATGAGATTAGGGATTTTTGAAGATTTGGATGTTTTATTTTTAATTTTTTTTTTTTTTTTATATTCTTATTTTTGTTTAATTTTTAAAAATAAAATGAATTACTAAAACTATATCTAATGTGGCAATTCCGTTTTTAATAACTTTTTTTTTTTTTTTTGGAGTAATAACTGATGTGGCACAGTTAAAAAAATATTTTTGTCAT
Source organism: Quercus lobata (assembly GCF_001633185.2). Taxonomy (NCBI): domain Eukaryota; kingdom Viridiplantae; phylum Streptophyta; class Magnoliopsida; order Fagales; family Fagaceae; genus Quercus; species Quercus lobata. The sequence goes on along the minus strand of NC_044906.1, from coordinate 30,393,975 downwards.
TAAGGCTCCGTTTGGGAGTTCATAAAGGAATAGAATGAAATGATCATAAGGGAATGAAAATGAATGGAATTAAGTAATCTTGATTGGATGTTTTAAAATGAAGGAATGGAAAGAAATGAAAATGAATCGAATGTAAGTAATCTTGTTTGGGAGCAACATGGAAGAAATGGAATGGAATCATTTTATGACAATATTACTATTAGACCCCTATTTTAAAATAAAATGTTAAATATATAGGGGTATTTTGGGAGTTTTAGTAAAAAAATCATTAAATTTAATTCCATTCCCTTCCATTCCTCCAAATTTCAGGGGGAATGAAAATTTCAGATTTTAAGGGAATAGAGAGGAATGAGTGTTCCCTCTTACCGATTCCATTCACTCCCACTTAAACTCCCAAATAAGGAAATAAACTTTCCATTCCCTCTATTAAAACTCCCAAACAAGGGAATGGAAAAATATTCTAAAAATATTTTTTTTATTCATTTCCATTCTTTCCTTCCAAACGAGGCCTAAAAAAAGCGACATCAATGTTTCCTTAAACACATAAGTAAAAAAAAATATTAACAAAATCAATATTACTTCTTTTTTAAAAATTAAGGGACTAACTGTGCTCATTCAAAACTTGAAGGACCAAAAACACTAACTAGATAAACTTTAGGACTAACAATGTAGTTTAGCCTAAAATTAAATGAAATTAAATTCTGTAATTATCTTATCACATTTTTTTTTAAATGTGATAAGATGATTACATAAATGTTTAAGAATAAATATAACTACACCTAATTAATTTTAATACCTATGTATAAATTCAACCAGAGTTTAGGTTTTATAAAAAAAAGGCGAAAAACACATTTTGGTCCCTACATTTTCAGCCGATTTCCGTTTTAGTCCCTAAGTTTTTTTTTACCGCTTTTAGTCCCTCTCCTGAAAAATGCTTCCATTTTAGTCCCTGCCGTTACATCATAAACGGATATTGCAGACGTGACAAACGGCAAAGTCAAAAAATAATAAACTAATGTCCACGTGGCCTAAATTAATAATAAAAAATATTTTTTAATGCCACGTCAGCATCTAAATTAAAAAAATTAAAAACTCTCATAAAAAAAATCCTTAAATAAAAAAATTAATTTATTAATTCTAACTAAATAAAAAAAAATTAAAAACTCTCATCAAAAAAAAAAAAAATCAAAAACAAATTTAAAACTAAATCCAGCAAGAACAACAAAACCCAGCAAGAACATAAACACAGCAATATCCTTTGAAGGTTGTGAGCAAAGAGAAAGTGATCCAAGTGGGTATGATGGAGCACATCAAGAGAGAAATCTCGGTGATGAAGATGGTACGGCATCCAAACATAGTCGAGCTCCAAGTTTTGGCGGGCAAATCCAAAATCTACTTCGCCATGGAACTCGTCCGTGGAGGCGAGCTGTTCTCGAAAATCGCTAAGGGTCGGCTTAAAGAAGATGTGGCGAGAGTCTATTTCCAACAACTCATCTCCGCCATCGATTTCTATCACAGCCGCGGTGTCTACCACCGAGACCTCAAGCCTGAGAACTTGCTCTTAGACGAAGAAGGTAATTTGAAAGTCACTGATTTTGGTCTCAGCGCTTTCACTGATCATTTGAAGCAAGATGGGTTGCTACACACAACGTGTGGCACACCGGCTTATGTGGCGCCGGAGGTGATTGGAAAGAAAGGCTACGACGGTGCTACAGCTGATCTTTGGTCCTGTGGAGTTATCCTGTTTGTTCTTCTAGCTGGGTTTTTGCCATTTCAGGACAATAATCTTGTGGTCATGTATAATAAGATTTACAGAGGTGACTTCAAGTGTCCACCATGGTTTTCTTTGCTGGGTTTAGTTTGTTCTTGCTGGGTTTAGTTCTTTCTGGGTTTTGTTGTTTTTGCTGGGTTTAGTTTTAAATTTGTTTTTGATTTTTTTTATGAGAGTTTTTAATTTTTTTTATTTAGTTAGAATTAATAAATTAATTTTTTTATTTAAGGATTTTTTTATGAGAGTTTTTAATTTTTTTAATTTAGATGCTGACGTGGCATTAAAAAATATTTTTTATTATTAATTTAGGCCACGTGGACATTAGTTTATTATTTTTTGACTTTGCCGTTTGTCACGTCTGCAATATCCGTTTCTAATGTAACGGCAGAGACTAAAATGGAAGCGTTTTTCAGAAGAGGGACTAAAAACGGTAAAAAAAAGACTTAGGGACTAAAACGGAAATCGGCTGAAAATGTAGGGATCAAAATGTGTTTTTCGTAAAAAAAAAAAAAAAAAAAAAAAAAGGAGATTAGGTTTTCTAAATAAAAAAAAAAATTAAGAGTTTAAGTGTGGTACTTAGACGCGTGTTTAGAATTCGTACTCAAATTAAATATCCTATTTTATTACTCACTCTGAGTCTCTCTCTCTCTCTCTCTCTCCGTCTCTCGTCTCTCACCCACTCCCCTCTCTTCTCCGTTTCTCTCTCCTCTCTGTCTCTTTTCTATCTTCTCTCCGTTTCTCTCTCCTCTTTCTCGCCTCACTCACTCCTCTCTCTCTCGGTTTGAAGGCGGCGGCGGCGGCGGCAGCAACGATGGAGATGGGAGTTGGGACCAAAGCAAATCCCAGAAGTTGGTCATTCCAGGTAGTTTCTGGTCCTGCTGAGCATCCTAATTTCACATTTCTGGACTGCATCAATTTGGGTGATTTTCAACCTCAAGTTCTCATTGAAATCTGGATTTTTGCCACCACCATTAATGATTCCAGTTGAGAGAGTCTCATCTGGGTTATAAGCAAGAGAAAATTTTGCATAGACATTTGGTTATCATAGATACATATGTTGTGAAAGTTTCTAGCATGATGAACATAAATGTCAAGAATCCCTGAAAAATCGGATTCATCATCAGAATGATGACTCATTCTGTTTGAACTTGGGTTATAACGGAACCCAGTGGTTTGATTGAATGAATCCATTGCAATAGTTGTATTGTAAAATGGTATAATATGATTGGTAAAGTAGTTTTAAAATGATAAAATGAGATATTTTTTAGAAGCAGACGTATGTGAAGGTGGGCCCTCTGAGACAACTTAGACTTAATCTCTGCGTGGAGTAAGAACATTGGTTTCTAAAAAATATCTCATTTTACCGTTTCAAAAGCTATTAATTTGATTGCACTTCCAGGTCTTGACTGGAGCAGCCTACATCTGTTTACTGGGTCTCTTCTCCAGAATCAACAATTTGCTCTTTCATCAGTAGTCTCTTTGTGTTTGTGTTTGTGTTTGTGTTATCAGTCAAAAAGAGTTCCTTTTCTTGATTATCAAAAAAAATAAAAAATCAAAACGAGTTCCATTTCCAATTATGGCTCGGGCTCTTGTTTCTACCATCATTGACCAGCTTGGTTCACTCATTGCTTCAGAGTTCAAGGACCGGCTTGGTTCACTTTTTGCTTCAGAGGTCACGTCCATTGTAAATGTCGAGGAAGAAGTCGAAAAGCTTAAACTCAAATTCCAAGCAATCCAGGCAAAGCTCGACGATGCAGAGGAAAGGCAAGTGAAGGAGAAAGCTGTGAAGCTTTGGTTAGAAAGGCTCAACGACGTATCCTACGAGATGGGCGACGTGTTGGATGAGTGGAACACTGCCAAGATCAAAGCAGATATTGAGAAAAGAGAAGAAGCTGAAACTAGTACTGCGAAGAGGAGGAAGGTATTGTCCCTACCCAGCTTGAATTCCTCAGTTTCTACTGTTTTTCAGCGTCGTGATATTGCTCTTAAGATAAAAGAAGTTATGCTAAAGTTAGATGAGATTGACAGAGAGGGGGATATGTACCAGTTTGTACTGACTAGTGGCAACGAAGAAGTTGTGAGACCACCAACTGATTCCCATGTAGATGTGTCAAACATTCTAGGTCGTGATAAGGTTAAGGGTGATCTAGTGAGCATCCTATTGGGCAGGGGTAGTGAAGAAGAAAGAAGTCCTCATGTCATCTCTTTAGTGGGCATGGGTGGTGTTGGAAAAACTACTCTTGCCCAACTAGCATATAATGATAGTGAGTTGAATTCAGCCCATTTTGAGAAAAAAGGGTGGGTTTGTGTTTCTGATCCTTTCAATAAGTTTATGGTTGCCAAAGCAATCATTCAAGCTTTTGAAGGTGATGACTCCAACATTACTCAATGGCCGAGTCTAATGGATAAAATGTGTGAATTGATTCGGGGAAGGAAGCTTTTTCTTGTCTTTGATGATGTATGGACTGAAGACTCCACGTTGTGGGAGCCATTCAAACTTGCACTCCAAAATGCTGCCCAAGGAAGTAGAATTCTAGTCACTACACGCAAAAATAGAGTTGCAGACATTATGGGAAGTGCAGCAAGGATCAATTTGGGGCAATTGTCTGACGATGACTGCTGGATGATTTTTAGTACAATAGCCTTTTCTGACAGGGATTCTATGCAATGTAAGGAATTAGAAGACATAGGTAGGAAAATATCAAACAAGTGCAAAGGATTGCCCCTTGCTGCAAGAACTCTAGGGAGTCTCATGTGCTTCAAGAGTCGGAAGGAACAATGGGAGATGGTTTTTTATAGTAGATTGTGGGAATTACAAGACGTTGAAAGAGGTCTTTTTGGGCCATTGTTAATGAGTTATTATGATTTGCCCTCACCACTGAGACGATGTTTCTCATATTGTGCTGTCTTTCCAAAAGATTATTTCTTTTCTAAGGAGGATTTGATATCTATGTGGATGGCACAAGGTTATATTAAGTCGAATGCAAACAAGGAGAGAATCGTGGCAAGAGATTACTTTGAAATTTTACTCGTTCGCTCTCTCCTCCAAGTTTTGGGGGATTATGGATATGCTGACAATTTTATGAAGTTCAAAATGCATGATATAGTGCATGACTTGGCACAGTTCATGGCAAAAAATGAATGCATCACAATCAATGGTTACGAAGAGTCAGGGTCAATTCTTCAAAATGCTCGGCATTTGTATTTAGAAATTCCAAATCATGCTCAAATTCCCGAGTCCATCTATAGCGCAAAAACTCTACGCACCCTCATCTTTGTAGGTTATAGTGATCATAAATTGTCCGGGTTGTTCCAGCATTTTAGACGTTTACGGACATTAACTTTGAGTAGTCGATATGGTAAGTTAAAGGAAATTCCGGATGCAATAGAAAATTTGATACATTTAAGGTATCTCAAAATACGTAATTACCATGGAGACAGATTACCTGAAAACATCTGTAATCTATGCAATCTACAAATTTTGAAGATTAAAGTTGGTAGTGAAGATGGGTTCATGAAATTACCGCAGGGGATGAGTAAACTGATTAACTTAAAACATCTTATTTTGAAAGAAGAAGGTTATTGGACCCATCAGTTTGAGTTTCCAAGAGGGATTGGGAGATTGAGTTCTCTTACAAAATTAAGTCGTTTCTATGTAGGTGGCAAGGATGATAACCAAAGATGTGGACTCGGAGAATTAAAAAATTTAAACCACCTTCAAGGAACTCTTAAAATATATGGACTGGGGAACGTGGTAGATTCATGTGAGGCCAAGAATGCAGAGCTCAAGAAGAAGATAGGACTTCGTGATTTGGATCTAAATTTTTTTGGAGATAACTTAGAGAATCATGGAGGAAGAATGGAGACTGATGTATCAGTTATGAATGCTTTAGAGCCACCTCCAGGCTTGGAGAATTTAGCAATTCATTGGTACTGTGGCACCACAATGTTCCCTAATAATTGGATAATGTCCCTAGCTAAATTGAAAAGGCTTACTCTGAGAGGTGGCCTAAATTTAGAGCGTTTACCTCCTCTGGGAATGCTTCAATTCCTTGAATATTTAGGGATAGGTTATGATTTTCCATTAAAAAAGGTGGGTGTTGAATTTTTGGGAATAGAATTTGAAAACAAGAAAGACGGCATGATAAAAATATTCCCAAATTTGAAAACTCTCCGGTTTATGTGTTTGCACAAGTGGGAAGAATGGATTGGGGTTGAAGGGCAAGAAGCGGAAGATTGTATTATTATAATGCCCCGTCTTCAAAAGTTGGTAATTCACCAGTGCCCAAAGTTGAAGTCGCTGCCGGACTTCCTTTATAAAACTTCATTACAGGAGTTTCAAGTGAATAGCAGCTCAATTCTCCGCAAACGTTACCAAAGAGGGACAGGAGTGGACTGGCCCAAGATTTCCTACATCCCAAGCATCAGGATTAATTATATTGAAGTGCAGAGAGACGGTCAAGAAGTTATTCGACAAGGTCACTTTTTCTGCTGCTTCTCAGTTCCTCCTTTTATTGTGCCCCCAAAAAAAAAAAAAAATCAATTAATATTCTTATTTTCTGCCAAAATTTCCCACTGGGAAATAATTACTAACAATCTAGGTTGATGTATATATCCAATTCTCAATAACTTGATTAGGTTATTTCATTTACGGTTTAATGTTTATGTGGATCTTGCCCATTTTCTTCATTTCAGCGATGATGAAGAAGAGTTTGACCAAGAATAGCATGTCTGATGACGAAGAAGAGGGCCAATGATCTTTGTGGTTCACAAATTTCAGCTACAAGTAGAGATTTATGTGTGTCTGTATTGCTAAAGTTCATTCTTGGATTGATTAAGTGTTGCAGAAGTCTGATCCAGTCACAGGTAATTTCTTCCATATTAGAATAAATTATTAATTAATTATCCTGCTTATCTCTCAAAAACAAGTTAATCACAAAATTGTGCAATATCCATCAACGTAACATTGTTATATCATATATATTTGTGATATATATAATATATGTGATGATAAATTTGGAAGTTTGTTGTTTCTTATCTTCTCTTTTAAAGGTATATCTACATATTCTTCTTAATCTTCTGTTCGAAGATAGTTTTTTCTTACTGCCTTGTCCGTCCATAAAAACCTCATGCTAAAGATTTACTTTTTTGGCCTCATTTTAAACCAGACATCAAATTCTGAAATGTGAGAAAGCATATTTTGTGCTTGAGCAAATATTTTGCTCTTGTTCAGTCTAGACATCCATGAAAGATCTTTCTTGTGCTTTGGGCCTCATTCAATCCAAACATCATATCATAGGGCTTTTTGTAGAGAGCTGTGCTATGACTTCAAAGATGCAACACAAAAGCTTAATCTGGCATGCTGGTTTTCTTTAGTAGTCAATCTGATTTGGTGACACATGAAAAGCAATCTAGGATCTGTACATACTTCTTTATCTTTATTTTTCAACTCTTGACATGTGCTCTTTTCTTGTCTTAGAGTTTGAAGTGTTTCGTTACATGGAAGGGTGAATTACAGGGGGTGACCATCAGGCAAGTAGAAGAAACTACAAATACATTGGCTTTGTTAGTTCGATTATATACTCTTCTAATGTAAGGTTTATCTCAATATTTCTGCTCAATCATTTATGTGATTTTCCTTATCATTTTCTCTTTCCATAATAACCTCAAGCTAAATATTTAACTGTCTTTTGGCCTCATTTTAACCAAACATCAGATCCGAATACTTGGGAAGTACATTTTGTGATGAAGCATATTTTCTCGAATGAATTCACATTTGAGAAAAGGCCACAGAAAAAAAACTTCTTTATCATTTCATATTGCAGCAAGTGTATTGAGAATTGCACTAATCTAATTCAAACAATTTAGGCACTGATTTTTACTGCTAATGTCAATCTTATGCCAAATATAGAATTTAAGCCCAATTGTTTACATAATTAGGCAATGAACATAAGTATGCATGGATAAACAAAAAATCAATAACCCACAAAAACACCAAAGTGTTAATGAAGAGGAAAACCCAAGAACAAGGCAAAAAAACCTCTCCGGGGCATCACAGCACCAAATGATCCACTAATGAGAATAGTAGTTGTACATATTACTTACAAAACCCTCCAAGCTAAGTAGTAACTAACTAACTATGTACTTGAGCCTTCAACTCCTACTAGCAACTGATTCCTTGAATCCTTTCTTCTCACTAGCCTCTGTATCTACAATTGAGCCTCCAATTTCAATCTCCAATTCTCCTTGGCAATTTTGAGACTATTCCAATGATTCCCAAGATCCAATCAACACCAAAACTCTGAAGGTAGTAATGAGTGTGATGGTCTTAATCTCCTCTCATTAAATTTGACAATTTGAGAGGGAGAAGGTAGAGAGATTGATGAGGGTTAAAGATCTAGGGTTTTTTGTACTATCTAGCTCTACAGATAGGAATTGGGTGTGCAAAATTTGTAGAAAATGGGATCTTATATTGCGAGGATATGGACTAGAATACCAGAGAAAAAAATAACAGAATTGTCTCAAGTTCTCACAATTTTGCTTGTACTAGAGGGAGGTGAATAGAGAGGCGAACTCTCTATCCAACTGTTTTTTAAAATTTGATTTCACATCACATTTTGCCTAATGCTGTCAATTTCGGTAGGAGTGAAATTCTGCCGCTTCCAACTTCTATTTCAACACTTGTGGCACTTCACCTCACCATCCCAATACAAATAACAACCCACATAATTACTTGAAAATGATAAAATTTAAGATCAATAGTTACAAATAATTTTTTTATCTAATTGTCCAACCACTAAAAGTCCTAACGTGCATAATGGCACATTTCCTGTGTATTCTGTGTTATATGGTGGAAGGTGACAGGTGACATAGTTGTACAATATTCAACTTATGTAAATTCTATCCTTATGTTTTAGGGTTTGGAATTTGGTTTGCTAATTTTCATGGTTGCCTTATGTTTGGGGGGAGGGAGAGGGCGGGATTAGTGTACAGATTTCAGAGATTGAATACAAAACCATGTAGTTTTCTTGTCCTTGTGATTCAAGAGTTTCCTGCATGTAAGAGGGGAAGAGTGGGGTTTTAGCACTAGGAGTGGAGGGGATGGGCATGGGCTGAGAAGTCCACACCACCACCCCCCCCCCCCCCAATCATTTTTTTTTTAATTTTCCGTTTAGGAAGTTGCCCAATTTGGGATGACAAGAAAAAATGGACACATCCAAATTAGTCACTAATATGTGCAAAAACAAACAGAAGGAAGAAGGTAACTTCATATTCTTCTTTATCTTCTTCTGATGCTATTTAACCCATAGTCAATAACTTTAATTTCCAACCCTGAAGGGCATAGGAATGTTTTGGTCTCATTCATTTGGAATATAATGCAAAATTTTCTGTTCTCATTTGGCCTCATTCAATCTAACTGTCGTGCAAAAGGCTTAATGTACAAAATGTTCTGTTACAACTTCAAAGATGCTGCAAACAAGCTTAATCTGTAATTTAGTTTTCTTTTTAATTATAAATTTTATAAATATAAAGAACTTGTAATCTAGTTTTCTTTAGTAGTCCATCTGGGTTGATTAAAAGCAAACTAGTTAATTTTTTATAACACCTTTACTCAGCCTTCCATCCATAACTTTGTATTCTTGAAACCTGTTTTAAATCAACAAGTGATAATTCATTTTAAGAAGAAAGAGGGAAGCCCTCATATCTTGAACCTATAATTGCTAATCATCTAGTCTTAATGTTATGGACACATCCAAATTAGTCAATAATATGTTAATAAAAAATAAATAAATAAAAAGCAGAAGGAAGAAGGTAACTTTATATTCAGCTTTCTCTTCTTCTGATGCTGTTGCATTTGCTGTTTAACCAATAGTCAATAACTTTTCCAACCCTCAGGGTCATAGGAATGTTTTGGTCTCATTCATTTGGAACTTAATGCAAAATTTTATGTTCCCATTTGGCCTCATTCAATCTAACCATAGTGCAAAAGGCTTAATGTACAAAATGCTCTGTTATAACTTTAAAGATGCTATAAACAAGCTTAACCTATAACCTATAATCTAGTGTTTTTTTATTTTTTTATTTTTTTTAATTTAAATAACCTGTAATCTAGTTTGCTTTAGTAGTCCATCTGGGTTAGTGACATATGAAACAGAAAACTAGTTAATTTTTTAATAACACCTTTACTCAGCCTTACATCCATAATTTTGTATTCTTGAAACCTGTTTTCAATCGACAAGTGATAATTCATTTTAAGAAGAAAGAGAGAAACCTTCATAGCTCGAACCTATAATTGCTAATCATCTAGTCTTAATGTTATAGGGTTATTTATCAAGTTCCTAAATCAGTAAATTGTGCCTTTTCATTGTCTCAAAGGCATAAGTGTTTCATGGCATGGGGGAGTGCATAGAATGATCACCATTAGATATGAAGATGTCAAATGTCTTGGGTTCATTAGTTGGATTAACAATCTGTCTTGGTATTGAATCAATTTCTTATTGGTATTTTGTGACTTCTTTGCTTTTTTTTTTATTTCTATCGTGTCTCACTCTGGGAGTTTTCTCGACAGTTTAGTTTGTTTCCTTCAGGATATACGTAATTATAGAATACCAAACAAATTAATGTACTCTATTTTATTTGCTTTTATCTCTGAATTAGTTATTGAATTTCCATTTTAAAATGCACCACAACAGTTTATCTATTATTGCCTTTACTTTTCTGCAAATCTGTAAAACTAAAATTCAAGATATGCTTGCAATTTAAATTTTTAGTATTAGACACAGACTAATTGCAATTTGCAATAAAGGCCAAACCATAGCAATAGTACAAGTCTGAAAACTTACGTGAATATTTTGCATAGTCAGAAAATATGCTTAGTTACATCTAATGGAATGCATGAACAGAAATTGTATTCTAATTAGCCTTCTGAAACTCTGTAGCTTACCTTTATATATTTTCAACCTATTGAAAAGAAAGCTCCTTAAAACTGGGCTGTCATCTTAATTTGATTATTTTCTTAAGAGATTAATTATGAATTGGAGCATTGCATACTTTCTAGAAAAAACAGAATGAAATATAGTGAAAATGGAAATTGGCTTTCATTTTTTTCTATTACAAAATCTATAGAAGAAAATGGGGAATGCCATACACTTTGTAGCCAACAGACTCTGAGCTATTTTTTTTGGAGGTAGTGATCCTAGAAGTTGCACTAGAGTGTATGTTTAGTACTACAACGTAATCTTACCTGCAAATCATGACAAAATTGTCTTATGCTATCTGTTTTATCCTCTTATTCCTTCGACTTGTTTATTGTTGCAGGTTGAACTCAAAACTATGGTCCATATGGGTAACCGCATTTTGCTTTAGTGGTAAATGGTCATGCAAATAACTGACAATTTATTTAGCACCATAATAAGGACAACAGGAGGTTTTAGTGACACCTTTGAAACTGTCTATGGCATTCACCTTTTCATTGTGGTTTTCATAGTGATAGTAGAGCTTGCATATTATATCATATAGTGATAAATGATAGTGAGATAAGTAATTGATCAGCTTCTGGTTTTTTGTGGTGACATTATATTTCTTCCTAGTGATTTAAAATTCTTATATTTTTCCAGATTTGTTGAGAACTAAAGTTGTAGGCATTATCTTAAGTGTTGTAATCTTTATTTTATTAAAGTGAATTAATTGGATTTGTCCCATGGTTTTTCACTCTACATTAGAGGGTTTTTCACATAAAATTCGGTGTATTCTTTCATGTCTGATCGCTTGCGTGATGTGTACTATACTAATCTCTGAATTATTCAGTTTAAACAAAACGTGGAGGTTTTAGAACTTCCGATGTCCCAACAATTGTTTTTCTTTACTTTTCAGTTAAGATAGTTTGCAGGTGACATATATTGAATGCCATGCCTCGTTGTGATATTATCAATGTTTGACCAAAAATATAAAGAGGTAAAGATCATAAAAAAGAACTTGCTAATGAGTTGTAGCACAAATGGTACTTACTCTCCTTGTTAGAGTAAGTTCAAGAGTGAGATTTTGAGTTCAAGACTCATTGGTTACATGTGTAGCTTAGCATAAAAAATACCTTTTGGATTTGCAAACTATTCCTTTGCTACAAAACATTTCTCATCGCAGATCTATCAGATGGATTGCTATCTAATGGAATTCCGCATTCCAAAGGAAGATGGATTGCTATCTAAAGGAATTCCTGAGTGGTTAAAGAGAATAAAAAATTAAAATAATAATCCATGCAAGCATTAGTAGCAATATGATTTTAAATTTTCTTTTGGCATCAACAACCTAATTTGTGTGTTCTCTCACTTATGATGATAGCTCTAAAATTAAGCTTTTTATACCCTTGGGAATCCTAGGGCCTGTTTGGTTTGTATTGAAGTTGTATTCATCTTCTGTACTTATTTTCTATACTCATTTTTGTTTCCTTCTTTTTTTTTTTTGGTTTGGTATCATTTTCTGCTTTGTCTTCTCTTTCACTTTTTTTTATGAGAACCACCAACAAATAGAGAGAGAGTATGTGTGTGTTTTGATGTGACAAGTCAGTGATAGTGGGACTCATAGATTTGATTTTTTTGCGAAAATGTCATTATATTCATTTTCAAGAAAATGAAAACACAAAAAAACTGTATTTAGCTTTTGTATTCAAATATTATTTTTTTGGATACTAAAATGAAAATTGAATACAAATATAAAGCCAAACAATTTTTTTAATGATGGGTTCCACAAATAACTGAAAATGAATACAAAATACACACTATTTTTGCTTAAAACAAACAGGCCCCAAGTGCACAGGTCCCAAGTGGATCAAGTCATCATGGGCTAAAATTGAAAATTCAGTTTTCGAAACCCCATAGCTTAATCGGTCGAGTTATGTCAAGCATGAATCAAGCTTCATTAAAGCTTGATCGATCGTATGGAGTCAAGCCAAGAGTCGAGGCAATAAAGCTTTCATGATCTTGAGCAATTTTCTTGTGTCTTGAAAATAGTTCTTCAATACTAATTTAGACACTAAAAACTAAGGATTGAATTACATCAAAAATGTGTTTTAACTCAAATTTGCGAACACTTACAACATTACTCTAATAGATAATATTTGTTCAACTTAATCGATTACAACAGATTTTACTTACAACATTACTCTAATAGATAATATTTGTTCAACTTAATCGATTACAACAGATTTTACTAAACACAAAAAATTCGCATGTCATCAATGATTGCTACATTAACAAGCAAATTACTTGCAAAAAGGCTTACTAGCGAAAGTTGAATGTTGTGTAAAAGGTTGAGTACAAAATTGTTGGAAAAATGCTTATACCTCCCTTAAACTTTAAGGTGGTGGTCATTACATTCTGAAAAACTTTTATTTTGTCCAATTTACTCTATGAGCTTTACATGTACCAAATTAATACCTCAATTATTCTCTCATTAATATACTAACAAAAAACGCATGTAAAATTTAAAATACCAAAATCAATAATTTGAATCCAATGGAAAGAAGAGAGAGAAACTTAGGTCAGTTTTGAGAGAGAGAGAGAGAGAGTTCAGGCGGCGCTGTTTTATTTGTACTAGAACCACTGCAACATCCCTCTTGCCATAGATCTCACCATTCGTGATCCCGTTGCGCCATTCAACCGCATATATTGGATATGCTATTTGATAGCCACCATTTTTATTGCAGAGAAACTAGGTCTTGATAAATTGTTGTGCTACCCAACTCACATCCAAGTATACCTTATTTATTTGTTCATTTTCCTCTCTTAATTTTTTAGTTTACTTGTAGTAATTTAGTCATTGTCAAGCATGAGAAAACCAAAGTTATCAATTTTGTTTTAATGATCGTTTTAGTTTGTCTATTAACGAAATATTGTGATATCGAACTATTTCTATATACCATTTTAGGATAAAAATTAATTCTATAATATATTTTTATAACACAAAATAAATATACCGAAAGTGTTCATCACATATTCACATAGTCTATACCATATTAAAGTACAAATTGAAAACGTCCATCTCTGAACCTTCAAATCTCTTTGCCCCACTAAGCATTGTTAATATCATCGCTACATGAATCAACAAGAGAGTGGAGAAAAAAAAAAGGTAAAAATATTAAAGAAAAAAAAGATAAGAAACATCGGACAGCGTTAAAGATAACATTTATTCCTTCACAAATTGGTCAGGCATTTCCATCTAGTCTATTAAAGAATCCCAAAGGAATGACCTTTCTGGGCACACCTTGCTCAGCATAGTCTTCAGATTTCCTATTGTAAGCTTCTCTTGGAATTCAGACCAAAACTCCAGGATTTGCTTATGCACATAACAAAAATCTAAGCACCCAACCGACAAAACAAAATGGAAAATTAAAAAGACAAAAGATGATTTACCTTTGTCAACCATAATATGTAAGTGGCAAAATATGTGGCTTACGCTCTGAAATCCTCAAAGTCATTTTCTGGAACAATTGAGCAAGAGTTGAAGAGATGCAACTCATTATCAATAAAGGAATTGAAGTTGTTACTTGTGCTGATCTTTAGCTCAGAATGGCAGGATACATCATGGAGATTGGTTGCAAATTGCTTCATCCAACACAAAGAAAGGAAGCGGCGATGAAGCCAAAGTGCCTGTTTGAAATGAAAGTCATAAGATAAAAACTCTTAAATAATAGGATCATTGGAATACTTTAAAAAAGTCAAGCACCAGCACGGAACCACTTTTTTTTTTTTCTTCTTTTTCTTTTAATATGTGATCGGACCACAAAATTTCTTGTTACAAAGATAGACTCTATTTCTTTGATTGAAGAAATGACATCATGAACACAGGTACTACAATAAGAAAGGCTCATAATACAATAACTCATATATTGGTGGACTACAGTTCTCAAATGATTCTTTTTCTGGGGGTGGGAGGTTATTATGTATCTGAAATAACAGCGCCAAAACAATATGACAATGAGGTATCATCTTTAGTGGGGGGAGAATCCACAAATGAGAGAATTGGATTTGGTTAGATAATGTGTAGTTGGTACAAATTATCAATGTTATCATGCTGCAATCTGCAAAAAGAGGTGACAGGAAGATTACAGATCCTTTTTCAGATCTACGTACTATTACGAATCTTAACCCACCAATTTCAGGGTTGAGAACAATCAAAGGTTCTCCTATATGAAGAGTCTGCCGATTAATAATACAAAAATTCAAAAAAAATCCTGCCTATGTGCCACTATAGTCAGTCCAACGAAAAAAGTACATACCAAGGGTGCTTACTTTTATTTCAGGTTGAAGTAAAAAGAGGTAGAGGGAGTCCGAAAATAACATAGGTAGACATAATGAAGTGGTGTATGATAAATAGGTAAAGAGAAGTGACCATGAGTATGATTTCAGATATGATAGAATGGATGAAAACAATACAAGAAGCAGAGCTGTGTTAGTTGAAGAAATCAAACTTATCAGAAAAAGAAAAAAAAAAATTTTGAGAAGGTTCCATAAAGTCATCACCAATAGGATTAAGGCATAGTTGAGCTTCTTTGAGTTAAGGGTGTATACCTCTCTTCCTATGTAACGCTTTATCAACCTTTCATTCCAATTGAGCTCTTCCTGTCATGCCAACATTGTCAGGACATTTGAAAAAAAAAGAAAAAAAACTTGTATAAATAGTCAAGACATTTAAAAAGCATAGTTGCAATCTACAAATCCTAAAACAACAAGTAACAGCAGTTGTAACTAAAAAAAGCAGTCACATAATTACGAGAATTTGCTTTTGGGCGTGAAAGGATTTTACATTAGTGTCTTAGTGCTTAACTAACATTGTTTTTGAATCACCCAGCCCCATTTCTATTTCGTGTATTGTGTAACACATGCAATCACCCATAAACACTGTGCTTATATATTAAGAAAAATGAATCAATAATGCCACTGATACCCAAAAGCTTAACCTGATAGGAAGTGGCATTATAAATTTATAATCTAAATTATATCAGTATTTAAACCTACAAACCAAGCAGACCAAAAAAGCTGAACCTAATTATGGCTCCTAAGCAGCTTCTTTTTAAGTAAAAGGTTCATTAATAAGGGAGCAACCCAAGTACGGAAAGTACACAAGACATACACCAACACTTATGAACGAAATCACTAAGATCACTCAGCTAAAGTAAATTAGAAAAAGAATACTGTCTTGAAGCTGACATTCACTCATATAAGGATCCAAGGAATGAGAGAAGGGAGAAATGGAATACAATCCATAATGATAAGAACATAAATAGCAAACTTGCTTGTAGAAATGAAAAATGCAAAGACGTTAAAGAACATTTTTACCTTCTATACTTAAAAAACTTCAACAGAGTAACCAGGGGATGTATTTTCAAGTTTTGAGTGTTTCAAAATCAGGAGCATTAGCCGCTGCAACATTGATTGCAAGTTAGATTGAGACTATGGAAATCCCAGCTCATCACAGTAAGCATGTAAGAAATTTTAAGTGACTTGCTCCAAATAAGATAATTAAAGCACATTAACACTATCTTTCTCTCCCTTGGGGTTAATTACTTTTTTTTTTTCTCTCTTGAAGAATATGGTGTTCCTGTCCAGCCTTGTGTTCTTCCCACTCTAGGAATACAAAAGCATATACAGCTACAATGGTTGAAACTATTTCTTCCACCTTAAAATTAAACTTTATCGTTTTTTGTTGATTAAGAACATCTAATTTAGGGATCAATGCATTTTCAGAAAAATAAGTAGTTGTAAAACCATCAAAAGATAATTAAAAGTCCAGTTGCCCCAAGCATTGGCATGTTCTTTTAGCGACTGTAAATGGTTCTCAAACAGTTAAGCAACAGAAAATAACCAGTTATCACAACCATATGTCATGCTGCAAACATCTAAAATTTTATAAATTAAATGAAATAAAATAATGATGACATATTGCTAGCAAAATTAAAATATTCTGAAAGACTGGAAGCCTAGAAATAATAGGAATGGTGAACTCGAACCTCATCCTTGAAAGGTTTGGTGTATATTTTTCCAATTTGTACAAACCCGACCTTGTGTCAAGGAAAGTGGGAATCCTCTAGTCTATGCATGATTACCAGATTTCTCCTTTTTGGAAAAAGGTTGGGCGGAGGGTAGGGTAGGGTGAGTGAGGACACAGAACTTAAATTGGAGCTTGTTCAAATTGATAAGAAAACTCACTCTGTGAAAATGAAAGCAACAATTATCAGCAACGTGCAACCCTGCCCAATTTCTGGATTTCTCTAACTCTTGTAGCACCTGTTCTCTTGTCATGTATGAAACAAGCCAGCAACGATGGTTCCATGCACGATAGTTCATTTTTTATCTCTGCACCACAAAAATTAAAAATAAAAATAAAGTCAACTTAAAACAGTGTAAGGTTTCTTCCTGGAACACTCTCCCTAAACATCATAGTATGATGGATATGCCAACAAAATGTGGTGTGCTAAATGTCAATAGTTAAGCCACCAATATATATGGACAATTGCAGAAGCTAAAGAAACATTCGCATAATGATATGGTCAAAGTTGTAATTAAAGAAGAAAGACAATTAGTGAACTAGCAGTAGCAAGACTATAAACTAGTTCCCCTAAGGGTGATTGCATAATGCACTCCATTATATGAATAATTAGATGGTCCAACTTCTTCACAGGGAATCCCACCTTCATATTTGGGATGCCAGTTTTTCAAGAGACAGGCTATATTAGTTTAATTTAATCACACAAAATCCTTGGAAATAAAGCTTAACAACATCAAGCTTCATTCAACAGCTTGAGCTCAATTTATTTCGGTCCAAAAGAAAAAGAAAAATAAAACAAAAATGGTGGGAGACAAAAGGAGGAACTACATTTTCATCTCATTTTCTGTAAAATCAAATACAACCTCAATACTGTAATTCGTCATCCAAGAAGATTAAAAACTACTAGGATCATCTGCTGCCAGCAGTGCTAATTGTCATGGCTGACAACCAGCCACAGAGGCAGTGGCATGTAGCAGCATTTTAGGTGTGCATGGGTCAGTTTTGTTTGGCTTTGAGGCAAATCTAGAACTGAATCATAACCAAACCAGAGAAAAGAAAAAGCTATTTTTTATTTAGTTCTCAAGTTTTGAGAACAAAACACACTAATCCAGGGAAAACAGCATTGTGAACTCCAATCTCAAGGCATAATAGTTTCACCTCCAACAAGATAGATGCACTTGCCCATTTATAGCTAGATTTTTCAGAACATAAGATACAATCCAGCTATATCTCAGTAGCCAAGTAAACGCTCATGCATTCTATTTCTGTTCACAGGTATTGAGTCTTTTCTTGGTGAACTAGATCTAGATAGCCTGTACCATCTTAAGTAATTATAACTCAACAGAGAAGCATCCTAGTGACTATCAAATCTTGAATCGTACTCATTCAAATTGATTTTTGAAACTGAAGTTCTTGTTTGCTTTAGGTAGTTTTTAAGAGAAACAAGCGAACATGGCAAATGTGAGAATGGAGTTTTTCAATAATGAAATGTAAATGTGGACCTTCATAATTTAATAGTACGGAGTTCCTGAACTGAATTTAAACCTCAGCTATTTTTTCCACCAGCTCAGATTCTTTCCCCAAAATTTCTTGAAGAGCTTAACACTTTCCAGTGATTGACTTGATCACCCATCTCCTGCAAATTGACAATGTGCATAAGAACTGTGTTATTACTAAGCCATAACAGAAAAAAATACAATTAGAAAGGAATGTGAACAAAACTAAAAACTTTAGCCAGGCGAAAATCATATTAATAAACACAAAACCCTGTGTATCAAGCAAGGAGACAATTAAAGAATAAAAAGAAAGATTGGCCCCCAAAGTTCTGTTCATGAAGTTGATAATGTTATCCCTTAAGGCAAAACTAACCAACGGGAATGACATGTGAATATTGTGCTTTGTAGAAACGATACAAAACAATTAAGAACTATGTTACCTATGACTCCAAGCCTGATCACTTTTGGGTGAACATGAAAGAACAAGAGCTGACAACAGAAGTTCACCCATATACATTGAGAGCTTCTGCTTCTTAGACACAACTAGCTTCCTGCATTATGCGTAAGACATCGTAATAGGAGTGAGGATCAATAATGGAAGCAATACAAAAGTAATTCAATGAATTTAAATACAACACAAATGCGAGGGGTCTGAAGTCAGTCAGTTTATTGTAGAAAAGCCCATGCTTGAAACTTGGGTTCTACTCAATATGACGCATGAACCCCTCGATGGAGTAGATACCTCATCTAAACAGGAAGTGTGTACAAAAAACTCCTAGAGAATTAGATTTTAAAAGAGAGAATCTGTAAAACTTACTATTGAATTCGTATAACTAATTCCACAACTGTAGATAGTGAGGGATTTTGTATGGGGTGGCACTGGAGAGGGGCATAATTTTCATTTGGTGGGATTTGGGGATTCGGAAACTTCTAGCGTTCAACCAAGACTTACTTGGGGAATGGTTATGGCGTTGTGTGTAGGAAAGGGACATGTTGTGGGGGGTAGTGATTGATAACAAATATGGTGCTGCTTGGAGTGAGTTTTGCTTTGATGCAGTGAGGGGTCCATATGGGGTGTGTCAATTTGATTCGGGAAGTGGTACTTGAATACGGTTTTGGTGTGGTGATGGGGTTTTCAAATGGACAAATCTGTTCAAATCGAATCGCCACTAGATCAGTGTATGATTTGGAGGTGAAATCTTTGAAACTCTTTCTAAATGAATTATATGCAATACACTAATCAAGATAGTGAAGACATAAAATGATTGGCTTGCGTGGAGTGGCTTGCGTGATACACCATTTCCACAATTCTATTTTATTTTCCCTCCTTTCATTTTAAAAAAAAAAAATTCCCTCCAAAATAAAGTCTCTTTTACTAGGAAAAAGTTAAAGACTCCTTCACCGTAGTCTTTCCCCTTTTTCATTGTTTTTAATGTTTTTTTTGATTTTTTGATTTATTTTTTGGGTTAATTGCATTTTTTAGCACAATATGAGTTTGCATTGTTGTTTTTATGCATTTTACAACGCCCACAAAGGTGCTAAAATAAGATTTGAAATACATCGAAGTTATAAATAATATATATATATATATATATATATATATATATATCTTGAAGCATGTGGACTAAGGATCGCACACTTGCTCTAGTAAGGGTACACTTTGGTCCTAGTTAAGGTACACCTTCCTCATGTGGCATATGTTGACTACATTTAAAACTCTATAAATTAATTCATTTATAAGCATAATTAATATTTGAATATAGGAGAAGAGGATAATTTCCATAAAATGAATAGTGTGATCTCTTTAATAGTAGTGAAAATTCTAGTGCATATTCAACTTCTGAGAAAATATAGTAGATTCAAAAATATTTGGGAATGAGAACTAAATTGGTGTTGCACCAATCCCATTAAGAAAATAATAATGCAATGCCCTAAGCAAAACTGTCAACATGGAATGAAATAATATTCATGCCTTTAATTTGGCTCTTCTAGCAAAGCAAAACAGGGGTGGCAATCGACTCTAGCACAACACTATAAAGTGTGGTGCTGATTGCTGAGCTATATAATTTATTAAACTCCTACTTGTCAATTTTAAAAAAAAAAAATTTAAAAAGTCACTGAATGCCATTGATTATCTAACATGTTATATTGAATAGTACCAAATGCCACTTTAAAAAAAAAAAAAAAGAAAAGAAAAAGAAGAAGAACAATTCGAAGTATCCATATCTATTGTATTTATCTATTGAAGCTTGCTTGGCCTTTCAATAAAAAAATGAAGAGGAAGAAGAAGAAAATGATAGTATCACCAAAGACCCTTTTGTTAATTGGCACGTTTGGTGTCCTTTATGGGGTGAGTTCAAGCCCTAACTCATGGGATGGGCAACTATCCATTTTAAACTAAGAAAAACATTTATAATGTATAGTTATGTACGAATAAGACAATGCAAGCAGCTTAAATATGCAAACCAAAGCACTCCACCTATTACACTACTCCATAATTTTTCAAGGATGTGTATTTTGATAAATCCATTTTTCAATTACAGTTTTTTTTTTTTTTTTGGGGTTAAATTACATTTACTCTTTATACTTGCATGTCTGTAAAAGTTTAAGATAATATATCAATAACTAGCTAATTTATAAAAGTATTTAAATTTAAAATTTTTTACATTTTAAAATTTTTTATATTTTAAAATTTTACACAA
The DNA here is from genome assembly GCF_001633185.2 of Quercus lobata. Classification (NCBI taxonomy): domain Eukaryota; kingdom Viridiplantae; phylum Streptophyta; class Magnoliopsida; order Fagales; family Fagaceae; genus Quercus; species Quercus lobata. The sequence goes on along the minus strand of NC_044906.1, from coordinate 30,372,964 downwards.
AATATTAGATTATTCATTGAATCAAAATGAAATTTTACGTATGAGTTAAGAATAATGAAAATGTGTAATAAAAATGTGATATTTTAAAATAGTAATTTAATAATACATTCACAAAGAACTACATTAGGTGTGATCATGTTCCATTAGAGTTGTAGTGCTTGTAGAGCATGTCCTCATAGTTGGGTCAGTCTATCAAGAAATGATTTGCGCATACTAGGATTTTTTTTCCTGGTAGTTTCTTAGCCTCACCTCTTAGCAAAGCCCAAGACCTTCAACAATGCCTAATCCTACAATGCAAGTAACAAGTCTATTCCATTGCTTAGAGCAGCAAAAGCCAACGACAAAATTGTTGCCCTAAATGCTCTTGTCAAATAAGTATAGAATTTTCATTTTATTTGATTTTGTGCTATTGACATGGATGACCAAACCCTCATAAGGTCTATAGCTCGAATATATCTAAGTTGTCTCACATGATTGGATTATCATCCACACATAAATGTATATGATACAACAAATTATATAGCATCATCTGGACGGGTCTAGTGCAATTGAACACTGGACCCAATCCTTACCCTGACACAACACATGACAATAGAGTGGAGACGGGAAAAAAAAGGTAAAAGGATTAAGAAAGGAAAAAAAAAAAAAAAAAAAAAAAGATGAGAAACATAGAATTGAGTCAAAGGTAACATTTACTCCTTCACAAATTGGTCAGGTGAGTCCATCTAGTCTATTAAAGAATCGCAAAGGAATGGCCTTTTTGGCCACACATTGCTCATCATAGTCTTCACTCTTCGATCTTCAGATTTCCTACTGTAAGCTTCTATCGAAATTTAGACCTAAACTCTGGAATTTGTTAATGCACATAACAAAAATCTTAAGTATCCAGCCGACATGACAAACTCAAGGAGTCAAGAATTCAACGAGTTGGAAGAATTGTAAGAATCATCCTCACTTCATGTAATTCGTTTATTAGATCCTTAAAATGAATCACTTGTTTGGTTATTGACGCTGGTAACCTCTACTATTTAATCTTGTATATGGATTATCAATTTGATTAGTGTAAAAAAAAATCCCTTATGAGACTCAATCTCCATGCTACCCATGTGAGTTCTTCAATGCCTTTGATCCTGAAAAGTATATAGATTTTTTTTTTTAATGTATAAAATTGTAAATTACAGCTCATAAAGTTTGGATTAATATTTATTTTGCCCCAAAATTTTTAATTTGGTTCCCTAACTTTACCAATTTTTTATTGGGAAATGGGAACCCTTTTGTTCACGCCTTCATTAGGTAACATCTAAGCATGTTATGTATGCTAGATGAACCAATCAAATCATGCCACGTCAAACAAATAATTTCAAGTCAATTAAACAACAATAAAAAAAATTAAAAAGCCAAAAAAAAAAAAAATCCAAAATAACAACTAAAAAAATAAAAAAGGAAAATAATTTTATTCTCTTGCCATCCAAATAAAACTCAACATCTCAATTTCTAACACAAAATTAAACAAGAGATTTTCAGAATCACTACAATCTCCTTCAAACTCAAGATCCCATCACCAAATTATTCACAACACACTTTGGATCTTAGTTTTAGTTCATCGTTCATACACAACCCAAACTAAACATTTGTGACAAGATCATCCAAAAATCAGTGAAAATTCTAGTGTTCTGAGAAAATGTAGTAGATTTGAAAATATTTGGGAATGAGAACCAAATTGATGTTGCACCAATCCCATTAAGATAATAATTTTGATTTCATATGGTTTCTACTTTCTTGGTAGGTGGACATATGGAAATTGGAATGTAATTTCCACGCCACATCAAGTAATTTTTTTATTATTTATTATTTTAGAAAAAGCAAGAACACATCAAGGAAATTTTGGTTCACTAAAAACCTAAAATATAGAATCATTCAAACAATATTCTTAATGTCTAATATGTAAAATGGGCCTACCGACCATTTTCCCACATTCAATGAATAACTAGCAACTCGTTAAAATCTCCCAAATCAAAATGGGCCTACCGACAATTCCACACCCCTTTTCCAAATCAAACCTCAAAACCCAATTCTTTTAAAGCCCTAAAAGCAAATGCCAATAGCTTATTTTTAATTGCCAATGATTGAAAATTAAGATTTTACCAAAATAAAAGATTGTCTTTGGACAAGAGTTGTGGGGTGCCTAACACATTTCTCACATGTAACCAGACTTCCGAACTCAAGAATTAAGATTTTTTAGCATCCATATTAGATTAGGAAAAACGATCATTTTTCTTAGTCTAGGATTGGTAATAAAATCAAATAGAATCAAGTGACCAATCACACCTTAGAAAAAACCCAATGATTGGTGACAATTTCACTACATTTGGAAATAATAAATTAAATTGACTCACTTCAGTCACACACTAGAGGTTACCCTTTTTACATTCTTCATAGCACCCGAGCCCGTGCACCACCCTTCGGGGAAGGAGTGCGCACATCGCCCGGATGGGTGGTTGAATACCGCGAGGCATCGACAATTCCTAAAAACTACTATGATTATTTAGCTATCTTGATCTTTCAATCTAATCCTTGTATTGTAGGCATTGGGGGGTTTATTAAATAATCTCAAACTCATAATTTTAAGCAAAGTGAGTCTTCTATCTATGATTTCTTCCTTTGTTTAATATGATTCACATAAGTTTCTTAATGTAATTTCTCTAGTTGTTATATTTATTTATTTATTTTTAATTCTTTTGATATGTGTTAATATGATTTAGGTTGTGAAAATACAAGTATGTGAAAAGTGTTGTGGACATACGTATTGTGTTATTTAAACAACGAAAACTGTTGTTTAAACAACACAACCAAACAGTCCCTTAATTAAACAAGAGATTTAGAATCACTACAACCTCCTTCAAGCTCAAAATCCCATCACCAAATTATACACAACCCACTTTTGGATCTTTGTTTTAGTTCATACCCAACCCAAACTAAACATTTGTGACAAGATCATCCAAAAATCAGTGAAAATTCTAGTGCCATATTCAGCTTCTGAGAAAGTGTAGTAGATTCGAAAATATTTGGGAATGAGAACCAAATTGGTGTTGCACTTGCACCAATACCATTAAGAAAATAATTTTGATTTCAAATGGTTTCTACTTTCTAGGTAAGTGGACATGGAAATTGGAAAGTAATTTCCAAGCTACATGTGAAGCAATTTTTTATTTATTATTTTTAGAGAAAAAGGCAAAAACACATCAAAGAAATCTTGTTCCACTGAAAGCATTAGCAATAAGGTTGCTAAATTGACTTTTAAATTGACTAAAAAGTCAATTTAACAGCCAATCCCCTTAAAACAGCTTCTACAGCAAAGAAGCCTAAGTTAAAACTCAAAACAAAAAAATAATGTTTTAATGTAGTTTGTTAAAAAAAAAAAAAAAAAGGGTATTTTATTGTATTGATGGTTGTGGTTGTTGCTTATTGTGTTAGATATATTATTTTATTGTATTGTTTATATTATTTTAATGTGTTAAATGTTAAAATAAAACATTTGATATTTGATGCATTGTAAAGTAGGTTGTTAAAATAGATAAAATAAATTTTTGAGTTACTAAATGCTAAAAATTTTAACTTCTTTTACTATGAAAGCTCTAAAAACCCAAAATATAAAATAATTCAGACAATATCTTAATATGCTAACGTATAATATGTAAAATGGGCCTACCCACCATTTTTCCACATTCGATAGCATTTCGATAAAATCTCCTCCAAGAACTATGCTTGATTAATTTAACTTTATATCTTTTAATCATTTTCTTGTGTCTAAACTTAATTCCATCTTGCATCTCATTTTATTTTGCTTTTGTTAGTTGCTACTTGCTAGTTCTACAGAACATTGTTGTCAAATTTGTACAAAATTGTGCAATATCCATCAACATTACATTGTTATAAATTTGTATAAAAAAAAGTTTCCAAGTGGTGATATATATAATATATGTGACGAGAAATTTGGAAGTTCGTTGTTTCTTATCTTCTCTTTTATTGTAAGGTATATCTACATATTCTTCTTAATCTTCTGTTAAGAGATGGTTTTTCTCTTATTGTCTTGTCCATCTGTAAAAACCTCATGCTAAAGATTTATTTTGTTGGCCTCATTTAATGTCTTAGTGCTTAACAAACATTGTTTTTGAATCACCCAGCCCCATTTCTATTTCATGTAGTGTGTAGCACATGCAATCACCCATAAAGACTCTGCTTATTTATTAAGAAAAATGAATCAACAATGCCACTGATACCCAAAAGCTTAACCTAATAGGAAGTGGCATTATAACTTTATAATCCAATTTATCTCAGTATTTAAACCTACAAACGAAGCAGAACAAAAAAGTTGAACCCAATTATGATTCCTAAGCAACTTCTTTATAAGTAAAAGGTTCATTAATAAAGCGCAAAAGCAGTGCAACCCAAGTACGGGAAGAATACAAGACATACACCAACACTTATGAATGAAATCACTTAGATCACTCAACTAAAGTAAATTAGAAAAAGAATACTGTCCTGAAGCTGACATTCACTCATATAAGGATCTGAGGAATGAGAGAAGGGAGAAATGGAATACAATTCATAATGATAAGAACTTATAGAGCAAACTTGCTTGTAGAAATGAATAAAATTTGTAATGATGCATAGATGTTAAAAAATATTTTCACCTTCCATACTTCAGAAACTTCAACAGAGTAACCAGGGGATGCATTTTCAAGTTTTGAGTCTTTCAAAATCCGGAGTATTAGCCGCTGCAAAATTGATTGCAAGTTACATTGAGATAAGTATGGAAATCCCAGATCATCACAGTCAGCATGTAAGAAATTATGAGTGCCTTACTCCAAATAAGATAATTAAAGCACATTAGCACTATCTTTCTCTCACTTGAGGTTAATGACTTTTTTTTCTCTTGAAGAATATGGTGTTCCTGTCCAGCCTTGTGTTCTTATCACTCTAGGAATACAATAGCATATACAGCTACAATGGTTGAAACTATTTCTTCCACCTTAAAATTAAACAATGTCATTTTTTTGTTGATTAAGAACATCTCATTTAGGGATCAATGCATTTTCAGAAAAATTAGTTGTGAAACCATCAAAAGATAATTAAAAGTCCAGTTGCCCCAAGCATTGGCATATTCTTTTAGTGACCGTAAATGGTTCTTCAAGCAGTCAAGCAACAGAAAATAACCGGTTATCACAACCATATGTCATGCTGCAAACATCTAAAATTTTATAGATTAAATCAAATAAACTAATGATGACATATTGCTAGCAAAATTAAGATATTCTGAAAGACTGGAAGCCTAGAAATAATAGGAATGGTGAACTTGAACCTCATCCTTCAAAGGTTTGGTGTATATTTTTCCAATTTTTACAACCCCAACTTTGTGTCGAGGAAAGCAGGAATCCCCTAGTCTATGCATGATTACCAGATTAATGAAAGCAACAATTATCAGCAACATGCAACCCCGCCCAATTTCTGGATTTCTTTAACTCAAGTAGCACCTGTTCTCTTGTCAAGTATGAAACAAGCCAGCAACGATGGTTCCATGCATGATAGTTCATTTTTGATCTCTGCAAGCCAACTTAAAACAGTGTTAGGTTTATTCCTGGAACACTCTCCCTCAACATCATAGCATGACTGATATGCCAACAAAATAAGGTGTGCTAAAGCCTAAATCTCAATAGGTAAACCACCAATATATATGGACAATTGCAGAAGCTAAAGAAACATTTGCATAATGATATGGTCAAAAGTTCTAATTAAAGAAGAAAGTCAAGTAGTCAACTAGAAAGACTATAAACTAGTTCCCCTAAGGTCATCGCATAATGCACTCTGTTATATGAATAATTAGATGGTCCAAACTCTGCACAGGGAATTCCACCTTCAATTTGGGATGCCAGTTCTTCAAGAGACAGGCAATATAAGTCTAATTTTTATCACACAAAATCCTTGGGGATAAAGCTTAACAACATCAAGCTTCATTCAACAGCTTGAGCTCAATTTCTTTCGGTCCAAAAAAAAAAATAAAAATCACACAAAAAAGGTGGGAGACAAAAGAGGGAACTGCATTTTCATCTCATTTTCTGTACAATCAAATACAACCTCAATACTGTAATTCGTCATCCCAGAAGATTAAAAACTACTAGGATCATCGGCTGCCAGCAGTGCTAATTGTCATGGCTGACAACCAACCACAGAGGCAGTGGCATGTAGCAGCATTTTAGGTGTGCATGAGTCAGTTTTGTTTGGCTTTGAGGCAAACCTAGAACTGAATCATAATCCAGGGAAAACAGCATTTTGAACTCCAATCTCAAGGCTTAATAATTTCACCTCCATCAAGATAGATGCACCTGCCCATTTGTAGCTAGATTTTTCAGAACATAAGAAGATACAATCCAGCTATATCTCAGTAGCAAGGTAAACACTTATGCATTCTATTTCTGTTCACAGGTATTGAGTGTTTTCTTGGTGAACTAGATCTAGATAGCCTGTTCCATCTTAAGTAATGATAACTCAACAGAGAAGCATCCTAGTGACTATCAAATCTTGAATCATACTCATCCAAAATTGTTTTTCAAAACTGAAGTTCTTGTTTACTCTAGGTAGTGTTTAAGGGAAACAAGCGAAAAGAGCAAATGTGAGAATGGAGTTATTCCAATAATGAAATGTATATATGAACCTTCATAATTTAATAGTATGGAGGTCCTGAACTGAATTTAAACCTCAGCTATTTTTTCCACCAGCTCAGATTCTTTCCCCAAAATCTCTTGCAGAGCTGAACGCTTTCCAGCGATTGACTTGATCACCCATCTCCTGCAAATTGACAATGAGCACAAGAACTCTTTGTTATTACTTAAAGCCATAACAGGCAGGCAGAAAAGTAAAAATATTATCAGAAAGGAATGTGAACAAAACTAAAAATTTTGGCTAGGTGAAAAATCAGATTAATAAACACAAAACCCTGTGTATCAACAAGGAGATAATTAAAGAACAAAAAGAAAGATTGGCCCCCTAAGTTCTGTTCATCAAGTTGATAATGTTATCCCTTAAGGCAAAACTAACCAACGGGAATGACATGTGAATATCGTGCTTTGTAGAAATGATACAAAACCATTAAAAACTATGTTACCTATGACTCCACGCCTGATCACTTTTGGGTGAACATGAAAGAACAAGAGCTGACAACAGAAGTTCACCCATATACATTGAAGGCTGCTGCTTCTTAGACACAACTGCTGCATTATGCATAAGACATCAAAAAAGGAGTAGATACAAAAGTAATTCAATGAATTAAAATAAACACAAATACACTTATGGAGTAGATACCTCATTTAACAGGAAGTGTGTACAAAATAACCCTAGAGATTTACATTTTAAAAGAGAGAATCTGTAAAACTTACTACTATTGAATTCGTATCACTAATTCCATGGCTGTAGATAGCGAGCGATTTTCTATAGGGTGGCATTGGAGAAGGGCATAATTTTCATTTTGTCAATTGACATACATACTATATGTGAACCTATTCAATAGGGATTTGGGGATTCAGAAACTTCTAGTGTTCAACCAAGACTTACTTGGCAAATGGTAAATGAATTATATGCAATACACACTAATCAAGACAGTGAAGACATAAAATGATTGGCTGCCTTCCCCGAAGCATGGATTCCAAGTTAAAACCTTCTACAATCTCACAAGCTTTGCCTAGGCCCTATAGTGGATCACCTCATGCTACATTGCACAGTTGCTTATTTGGGGTTGCTAAATCACTGATTTTCCCAAAAGTTTAAGCTGTCGAGATAAGTGGGGCACATTTTTAACTTCTTTAAACGCGAGGTACAGTAGAGACGCTGACACCATGATAAATTACCGATTCTAAATAAGTAAACTGAATTTTAATAAGAGACCTTGATTTCCAGGCAGTGCCGAAATCGGAGCTGAGCAACAAGAGAGCCTTACTATGCCTCATCACTTCACTCTCCAATCCATCATCGCCGTCGCTGAGTCTCTTGTACTCTTCCATTGCCGCTATAAACGCACGCTTGGCCGCATTGTACAATGGCAGAACAACCTGGGTCGAGACGCCCAGCTTGTGATCCCTGCTCCAAAAGGTTGTACCATCCGAAATCGCAGCATCGCCTGTTGAGTCTTCAGTCAGCGTCGCGAATTGGGTCGGGTGTACAAACCCAACTTCATCACTGTAAGACTCCAAAAATGAAATTCAAAGTAAAATTTTCAATATTTTGCTATAAAGGGAAAAAAAAAAAATGAGAGGCATATGAGGTTTACATGAGAGGGTCCGATTCGAGGATGTGTTGGAATTGGAGCAAGAGATCCATGGAATTTGCGATTTTGAAATTCAATCTGGTGAGAGAGTGCGGGGGAATGCCCAATTCAATATATCGTCTGGAATGCCCGTAAAATATGAGTTTTTCTTTTTCTTTTTTAAATAAAAAAAAATTTAAGGATAATTCTTAATTTAAGAACTCGATTCAAACATAGACAAAAACACAAAATGCAATTAAGCTAGACAGAGCTTTTTGTATCGCGGAAAGAATTAGAACTGTAAAAAAATCTCAAATACTCAGGCCCATCTATTGAAAATTAATTTATGATATATAAGCATAAACCAAAAAAAATAAACAAAAAAACAAAAAACAAAAAAAATCAGTTTAATATTAAGTGTTAGTTTGGGAGATCTTTATTTAGTTGAAACTGAAAACTTTTTGTTGAAAGTACTATAGATAAAGATAAAAGTTAATTGAAATAATATATTGAGTCTCATAAATAGTAAAAAAAAATATAATAGAGCTTATGAATAGTAATAAAAATAAATTAAATAGTAAAAGAAGTTATTTAATATAAGTTTATTCCAAACGCAACCTAAATCTTTAGAAAAATTCAGGAAGAATCCTTTCCCCCACACGTATTATATTTTTTTTTCATGAAGTTTTGCGTATTTGTTGTTGATGAGGCCTTTGCAAACAATCTTGTAGAAACACCAAACCCAAAGATCAAACCAAGCAAAAATGAAATTGTTCTTGATTTTCAATGGCCAAAGATCAAACCAAGCAAAAATGGAATTGTTCTTGATTTTCAATGGCCATTACTTAAATGTGTTTTGCTGAGAATTCGGAAGATATAGGGTATTTGGGAATACTACTTTTGTTTTGATGATCCTAATAGCCTATAATCAAACTATGATCTATTCCACCAACCAATAAGTTATTTGACCACTGTGTGGTGTTTAGACAAAAGTAATTACATAAGTTTAGAAGACACCCGATTTCCCTTCTTATAAGGGTGTTTAGATAAATCCAATTGTTTCATCCCTAATGCATTCTAGCACAACAATTCGAAAGAAAATTCATTGCTGCAAGCTTAAATAGCTTTCCATCAACCAAAATCTGGACACACCCACTGATGTGTGCAACCAGTTTTAGGCTTCATTGGTAAGATTAAACCATTAGAACAGTAGTCATATCTCTCTCAAACATTTAATCAAATAGCTCTATAGCATACTCAAAAGCAACAGCTAGTGAATAGCACATGGAGATAATAAAAAAAATGTGAGGAAAAAATAAAGTGGGACTCATAAACAATGCCTGGTCCTAGTCATGGCTTTTTGATCAAAACCAATACTTAGGCGTGTCTCATGTGAATAAATACACTATCAAAGCTAGAAAATAAACTTTTTTGCTATAAGAATCACGTGGGACTTGCAAATAATTGAAAATTTTAAGCAAAATACCAATTTTAATAGGAACCCAAATGCACACTTAGTGTCTGTTTGGAACATCTTATTTAATTGAAACAAAAAACTTTTTACTTAAAGTACTATAGATAAAGCTAAAAAGTAGCTGAAATAGTACAGTAAGACTTATGAATAGTACCAAAAAGTGCAATGAGACCTATGAATAGTAGCAAAAATAAACTAAATAATAAAATAAGTTGACTCATTAAGTCAATGCCAAACGCACACATATAATTCCTAGAAGCTCTAATTCAAGCTTACACCAAGTGTACCCAAGTGGTTCCACCCAACCTTAAACCATTCATACCTTGTTGAAATGACTTGCATGTGGTAAGCATGCCGCAAGCATTTATCCTAAACTATGATATTACTTTCCATGAAATTCATAGTTACGTGACTTAGAAGTTCTAGCTAAATCCAAGCTAAAAACTCCAGTATTTCTATTATTGCTAATTTACTATGCACATATTCTTGCACAATCTTTTTACTTTATTATAGACGTTCATATTTCATTAACAACCATATTTTCAATAGTCATATTTCTCCAACTATCTATCTTTATATTTAATATATATTATGAGCTCTAATAATTTTATTTTTTATTTATAAAATTATTAATTAATTTACTTATAAAGTCAGTAGGATTTCAATCCTAGTGAATCCAAAAGTCAATAACTAAAATTCTTTATTATTCTCTATTTGGTCCAAGTGTAGACTCTAATTATTAAGTAAAGTTCTTGGTCTCAATGACAAATAACCACAACAACTACCAATGAGAATGCTTGATCACTTGATCAAACAAAAAAAAATGCAAATATTCAGGGTGTTTTTGCATGAAGTGGCTTGCATGATACACCATTTCCACAATTCTATTTTATTTTCCCTCCTTTCATCTATATATATATATATTTATATTTTCCCTCCAAAATAAAGTCTCTTTTAATAAGGTTCCCCTTTATAAGAGCCTTTTTCTTGTGTGTCTCTTCAATCATTAAACTATATAAACTGCATCACAATGATTTACTAGGAAAAAGTTAAAGACTCCTTCACCATAGTCTTTCCCCTTTTTCATCGTTTTTAACGTTTTTCTGATTTTTTTTTTGAGAAATGTTACGCCTACAACAATTTTACAGTATATTTACAACATTGCTTACCTGTCACTGCCAACACAGCTTAAATAATCTGACTAGGAAAACTTAAATAATCTAACTAGGAAAAGAAAACAAAAAAATAAAATGAGAATTCAAAACAAAATAAAAAGATTAAGAAATCAAAACAAACAATCAGATGAAATTTAAAACATTAGCATATTTAGGGGTTTTGTAGAAGGAAGAATCTTGCTCTCACACACCGGAGGCGGAGGTGGAGGCGGAGACGGAGGCAGAGGGCAGAGGGCAGAGGCGGAGGCAGAGGGCAGAGGGCAGAGGGCAGAGACGCTCACTTCTTCTCCCCGCCGTTGCACATCGTCGAAAAATGGGATTACGACAGAGAAGTGATTTTTCTCTTTTGGTTTTGTATTTGTTTTGTGGATTTCTGATGGGAAGAAGTTTTAAGAATATAGTAAATCACCATTTGTTTTGTGGGTTTCTCTTTACTCTCTGTTTTCAAACTAGACGAACACTATGGCAGGAATGATTTTTTTTTTTTTTTTCAGAACCCATTTTACTGCTGCTTCACCATTTGTTTTGTGGGTTTCTCTTTACACTCTGTTTTTGGGAATGATTTTATTTTATTTTATTTCAGAACCCATTTTACTGCTGCTTCACCATTTGTTTTGTGGGTTTCTCTTTACACTGTTTTCAAACTAGACGAACACTACGGCAAGGAATGATTTTTTTTTTTTTTTTTTTTTTCAGAACCCATTTTACTGCTGCTTGGGTATTTTTGCTTCTTAGGATGCAAAATGGTGAAAAGATTAAAGATTCCATCATTCATTTTCATTTTTTGACAGTAAAAGTTAGCCAAATGGGTCGAATTTCTGTAAAAATTTCTGGCTGATTATAACAAGTCTTCAGTTTTTTTAAGTGGTATTAAGTCTTCAGTTGTGACTGTAATTTTGTTGTTTCTTGCTCTGTAACATTTCATTATCATTGAAAGAAAGCTGGACTTCTCTACATTCACAACAAAAAATAATATTAATTGGACTTTTCTATTTATTTATTTTCCACATAAAAATGTCATTAAAATTTTTAAACGTTTTTTTTTTTTAAAGAACATATTGAGGTATAAATGGTGCTCGCAAAGGGTCTGATACAATGCCTAAAAGAAATCTTGATGAAGCCTTGAATTGTTTCAGATTGATGGTTAACGATGGTAGTGATCCCAATAATTATACGTATGTTGGTGCTTTATCTGCTTGTGCTAGTTTAGGTGATGCAAATGCTGGTAAGGAGATTCATGGAAGGATTTATAGGCATGAGCCATGAGCAAGAGTTGAATGGCAAAGGTTGGGATGCAAGTGCATTCCCTTGTCATCAAGTGTGGACTCGATCTTTCTATTGAGGTGAAAATATAAGCAGCAGAAAATGCCTGAAAGTTTTCAAAGAGTGGAGAGTATTTGTGACGCATTTTTACTCTTATTTTGCTTTGTTTTCATTAACAAAACTAAAAATCTTACTTAATTCTTCTGTTTGATTAGACTTTACTTCCTTTACTACATTAACTAATTATTATCATTGATCTCACTAATTTAACCATCATACAGCATGGGAGACTTTTACATTTCTTGCGTTATATGCCCTCCATTTTTTGTGTTATATCTGGTTATGAGAATCTATTGACTTATCTCATCTTGAATGTTTCAGGTAATTGCTAAACTTGAAGATCCTGCTGTGAGTTAGTACTGTGCTTTCCACTTAATACAGGTAGAGACTATTAGTAGGTTTTTATTTTTTTATTTTTTATTTTTTTTTTAATTCCATTTTCATACTTTGTTTTAAAATACTATGCATTATGTAATGTATATTGCAGACACATGGAAGAAGAAATAACAAGTGCTTCTAGGCTTGTAGAGTTGAATGAGCACAATAGTGATAATAAAATGAAGGATACAGTGGATCTGGAAATAATGAGTTGAATGAAGATAATGTTGAGAATGAAAAAGAGGAAACAAGAAAGGTAGAAGATAAAGTGGAGGATCCTTGTGTAGGAATGTTGTTTGGTTCCATTGATGATATCATGGAATATTTTACAAGGTATGGTAATAAAAAGGGTTTTGCAGTGGTTAAAAGAACATCTAGAAAGGGAAATGATGGGGAGGTGGAGTCTTTGACTGTAGCTTGTAATCGTGCTGGAAAGCAACAGATTAAAGCTAGCAACTCACTTAAAGCACAGCCACAATCGAGAACAGGTTGCAAAGCTCATTTTAATATGATTCGATGCTTAGATGGGTGGATATTGAAATCCATGGAACTTGACCATAACCATGGATTAAGTCCAAGCAAAACCCGATTTTATAAATGCAACAGAGTATTAAAACCACATGTGAAAAGACAACTTGAGTTAAATGCCAAAGCTGGTATTAAAATGAACAAGCGTTTCAATTCATTGGTGGTTGAGGCAAGGGGGCATGAAAACTTGCCATTTCTAGAGAAAGATTGTAGAAATCACATGGATAAAGTCAAGCGTTTGGAGCTCGGGGAAGGAGATGCTGTAGCAATGAATAAGTACTTTTTAAAAATGCAAGCCGACAATTCAAATTTCTTTTACATGATGGATTTTACTGAAGATGGTCGATTAAAGAATGTATTTTGGGCAGACGCAAGAAGTAGGGAAGCATTTAAAGAGTTTGGTGATGTGGTTACATTTGACACGACGTACTTGGTTAACAAATACAGCATGCCATTTGCTCCTTTTGTTGGGGTAAACCATCATGGACAATCAATATTGCTAGGATGTGGATTGATTTCAGGTGAGGATACAGATACATTTAGATGGCTATTTGAGTCTTGGCTTACATGTATGTCTGGAGTTCCTCCTAGTGCAATAATTACAGATCAAGACAAGGCCATGAAAAAAGCAATACATATTGTTTTTCCAAAAGCACGACACCGATGGTGCTTGTGGCATATCTTGAAAAAGATGCCTGAAAAATTTAAAGGATATAGAGAATATAAATCAATCAAATTTTGTTTGAAAAATGTTGTTTATGATTCCTTAACAAAAGAGGAATTTGAAGAAAGGTGGGGTAGGTTCATTTATCATCTTAAAAGCCATGAATGGTTACTTGAGTTGTATAATGAAAGGTATTATTGGGTGCCTGCCTTTGTGAAGGATACATTCTGGGCAGGAATGTCAACCGCACAGCGGAGTGAAAGCATAAATGCATTCTTTGATGGGTATGTACATCATCAAACAACCTTGAAAGAATTTGTAGAACAATATGATAAGGCTTTGGCAAAAAATGTGGTAAACTAAAATACTGAAGATTTCAATTCATTTCAATCATCCATACCATGTTTTACTCATTATGCTATGGAGAAACAATTTCAAAGCGTTTACACAACAGCAAAATACAAAGAGTTTCGAAAGGAGTTGCTAGGGAAGGTTTGTTGTAATTTTTCTTCATGTAAGGAAGATGGTGTCATTTCAGAATATGAAATACGTGAAGATGGAGCATTTGGAGAAAATTCCCAGCATGCAACCTTCCTTGTTTATTTTAACAAGGATACCAATGAAGTAAATTGTAATTGCCGGTTTTTTGAATTTAGGGGAATATTGTGTAGGCATCAAATTACGGTGCTCTTTCACATGAAGATTGATCAAGTACCAAACAAGTACATCTTGAAAAGATGGTGCAAAAATATTAAGAGGAGCCACACCAAAGTTCGCATCAACTATGACAACCGGCTTGTCAAACCTGAAACACAGCGCTTTGATAAAATGTACAAAGTCTTCAATGAGGTTGCAGACTTGGCAGTAGATTCTGAAGATAAGTGTGAGAAGGTGGTGGCACGAATTCTTGAATTAAAAGGCGAGTTCAAACAAGAAAAACTTGTTTGTGGAAATAATGAACCCATTTCTGCAGGTATTAATTGTTTGTTGATTTTTTTTTTTTTTTTTGTCTTATCATTTTATTTTGCATCATTTTTGTGCCTACTTATGTTTTAGGATTGTATTTTTCTATTAATAAATTTATTTACTTAATCAAAATAAAATTTCTATAGGTATTCCTACAAATTCAACCTCATGTGGAGATGATTTTGCAATTTCTAAAGAGACTAAAAACATACTTGATCCAGTAGTGGTTAGACAAAAGGGACGACCACCATCTAAAAGGAAGCAGTCAATAGTTGAAAAAGTTGTTAGAAAAAAGGAGGAAAGGAAAAAGAAAAAGAAAACCAAAGTAAGTGAGAGAAATGAATTCAAGAAAAAGAATGTTTTAGTATATTTCTTGTTGATTTTAAATTAATAGTTGTTTATAGTATTTACTAACTATTATTGTTTACATTTTGTAGATAGCTACTAAGGTTGAGAATGTGTCTTGTACAACCCCTACTATGGGATTGAGGGTGCTTGGAGTACAAAAGAGTTTTAACTTAAATGTTGGAATCTTTATTTTGTATCACAAGGAAATTAAGATTTGGTTTAATTGTTTAAGTATATTGAATTTTATATTGTACATAATGTAGGAGTTGGAACCGCAACAATCACAACAGATTGGTAAAGAGAATTATGAAGAATCCATCATGTGGCCAAACATTAATTACCCTCCTAATATCATCGGGATGAGTCCATATTATGGACTGCCAAATATGCTACAAGGAGGAAACTCGCCATTTCAGTCAAGTATGATAAGACAAGTGGTTGGAATGCAACCATTTAGTTACCATAAAAACACATCTCAGGCATGTACTTATTTACTTTGCTATTCTTATGTGTTTCTAATATTTTTCTTTCTTTTTTTAGTATAGTGTTAACTGTTTGTCTATCTACACCTAATTTCTAAATATTGTAGTGTTCTCTTTACATTTAAAGAACTCATGAGACTCAATTTGAATTGTAATTTATCATGTTTTAAAGCATGGTATTATTGAGAATAACTTTCTTTTAATATACAGTTGAATTTAAATAGATTAGGCATTTTTTTTTTCTTTATTCAATTGCTTCTCATATATGTAATTTTATTAAACTACATGTTTTCATTTTGTTTGTTAGGATGATTCTCCACTCCAGAAGGCATGTTATGATTTGTCAAATGAGCATCCAAGCAATTCTATTGGGAAGTTTGGTACCAATGATGTGACAAACGTTGGAAATCCAAAATTACACGAAGATGACAGGGGCATTTAGTTTGTTTATGATATATAGAGTCATAAGATTAGTTTAAACATGGAAACTTGACAGTTAATATTTTTTTCTCATAATGTAGCCCATTGGGCAACCTTTTGCAATAAGGTAGAAACCTTCTCAAACTCTAGAACATTAATGTAAAAGTTCTTTTTAAATGCAAATCATTTTTTATCATCATCTGTTTGTACATAATTTCTTTCTCCTTTGCTAACATAAGTTGGCTAATATTAAGAAGCAATAAGTCTGTTACAGGATAATCTCTCTTTATTGAGGTGCAAAGATGATCCACCATAGGCGACAGATTTTGAAACCAAACAAAAGCATCATGGCTAGTATTGCTCATCTTTGACAATAATTGTGGTAGTTAGTTATCATAGAAATGATATATATCATATCACAACAAAGGAAAAAACAAAAAAACAAAAACAATCTTCTAGAACTTTATTAACCACAATTGGTTTTACAATATCCACTTAATATTATAACAACTAATTAACAAAAAAATCTAATAGACTAATTCTATGACTAATATAAACTCTTGTTACAAAGAAATGGAAAGTATACAACACAATAGTTGACTAAAATATACAACAACACCCAAAATAAACAAATACATCAAATGATTGCAAATAGCAGTTTTGGTTGCATTGCATTCCAATTTCCAAAGCCAGCACTTGAGCATCTATGCTTTATGATATCCACTAGAGGAAGTACATCTTGAACAAAACCCCACTTGAATTGGTGCTAATAGTAGCAGCATTGCCTTCCAAAGCCAAAATTTGAGCTTCCATGCTTTAAGAGATCTACAAAAGGAAGTACATTTTAGACAACACCATGATAGAATTTCTTCACACTCTAACCAATATTTTCCAACTAGTTTCCAACATATCTAATTGTAACATGTGCATAAAAGCAATTAAAAATTGTGAGAGGAAATAGATCCCAAGTGATTGGCAAAATCTCATAAAGCGAACTAGAATGAAAAGAAATATTCCTCTAACAGGTACACAGAAAATGAAATGTCCAACGTGCAAAGCAAAAAAGACAATAAAGATTACATATAATTGATGACTATAGATGAACAACTCAAACTTGTTACTTCTCACTGGATAAAGTGATGTCATCCACTTTATTCCTAAGAACATGAAATGACACCACCAAAGTTCCAAACTATCACTAAAACATGAAATTGTACATAACACCCTCTCCCTTTCTCTTCCTATATGTGTCCATATAGTTTATACGGATTAATGGCTTATACAAAACTACAATTTTAACTTTATAATATTAGGAAACTACTAATACATCTTACTGAAGAAAAAACAATCATACTAAAGGCATTGAACACTTTTGACTTAACTAAATTGTCACTTCATCAATGTACCCATGTATGTAACCAAGAGAACTATAAGATACAAGAACATTGGATGGAAGGAGCTCAACTTGTGGCCAACAAGTACAATTGCAGGGGGTGAATCTCCATACATTTCTTTCACCACAGCCACAACATCATCGCACATGGTCTACAAATATGAAAGTACCAATTTTCATGAGTAGACTATGACAAAGTAATATATTTTAAAGGGGAAAAAAAGGCATAAATTACATGACCAGCGAAATGCATTTTTTGCTGCTTATATTTACACCTCAATAGAAAGATCGAGTCCACACTTGATGACAAGGGAATGCACTTACATCCCAACCTTTGCCTTTCAACTCTTGCTCATGGCTCATGCCTATAAATCCTTCCATGAATCTCCTTACCAGCTATTGCATCACCTAAACAAGCACAAGCAGATACAGCACCAACATACGTATAATTATTGGGATCACTACCATCATTAACCATCAATCTGAAACAATTCAAGGCTTCATCAAGATTTCTTTCGGGCATTGTATCAGACACTTTGCGAGCATCATTTATACCTCAATATGTTCTTTAAAAAAAAAAACGTTTAAAAATTTTAATGACATTTTTATGTGGAAAATAAATAAATAGAAAAGTCCAATTATTATTATTTTTTGTTGTGAATGTAGAGAAGTCCAGCTTTCTTTAAATGATAATGAAATGTTACAGAGCAAGAAACAACAAAATTACAATCACAACTGAAGACTTAATACCACTTAAAAAACCTGAAGACTTGTTATAATCAGCCAGAAATTTTTACAGAAATTCGACCCATTTGGCTAACTTTTACTGTCAAAAAATGAAAATGAATGATGGAATCTTTAATCTTTTCACCATTTTGCATCCTAAGAAGCAAAAATACCCAAGCAGCAGTAAAATGGGTTCTGAAAAAAAAAAAAAAAAAAAAATCATTCCTTGCCGTAGTGTTCGTCTAGTTTGAAAACAGTGTAAAGAGAAACCCACAAAACAAATGGTGAAGCAGCAGTAAAATGGGTTCTGAAATAAAATAAAATAAAATCATTCCCAAAAACAGAGTGTAAAGAGAAACCCACAGAACAAATGGTGAAGCAGCAGTAAAATGGGTTCTGAAAAAAAAAAAAAAATCATTCCTGCCATAGTGTTCGTCTAGTTTGAAAACAGAGTGTAAAGAGAAACCCACAAAACAAATGGTGATTTACCATATTCTTAACACTTCTTCCCATCAGAAATCCACAAAA
This sequence comes from Quercus lobata, assembly GCF_001633185.2. Classification (NCBI taxonomy): domain Eukaryota; kingdom Viridiplantae; phylum Streptophyta; class Magnoliopsida; order Fagales; family Fagaceae; genus Quercus; species Quercus lobata. The sequence continues at coordinate 30,354,263 of NC_044906.1, read as the reverse complement.
CAAATACAAAACAAAAAGAGAAAAATCACTTCTCTGTCGTAATCCCATTTTTCGACGATGTGCAACGGCGGGGAGAAGAAGTGAGCGTCTCTGCCCTCTGCCCTCTGCCCTCTGCCTCCGTCTCCGCCTCCGCCTCCACCTCCGCCTCCGGTGTGTGAGAGCAAGATTCTTCCTTCTACAAAACCCCTAAATATGCTAATGTTTTAAATTTCATCTGATTGTTTGTTTTGATTTCTTAATCTTTTTATTTTGTTTTGAATTCTCATTTTATTTTTTTGTTTTCTTTTCCTAGTTAGATTATTTAAGTTTTCCTAGTCAGATTATTTAAGCTGTGTTGGCAGTGACAGGTAAGCAATGTTGTAAATATGTTGTAAAATTGTTGTAGGCGTAGCATTTCTGGTTAATTGCATTCTTTAATACAATATGAGTTTGCATTGTTGTTTTCATCCGTTTTACAACACCCACAAAGGTGCTAAAATAAGATTTGAAATACATCAAAGTTATAGTTAAAATATATATCTTGAAGCATGTGGACTAAGGATCGTACAGTTGCTTTAGTAAGGGTACACTTTGGTCCTACTTAGGGTACACCTTCCTCATGTGGCATATGTTGACTACATTTAAAATTCCATAAATTAACTCCTTTATAAGCATGATTAATATTTGAATATGGAAGAAGATGATAATTTCCATAAAATGAATAGTGTATGATCTCTTTAATATAAGTGAAAATTCTAGTGCTATATCCAGCTTCTGAGAAAATGTAGTAGATTCGAAAATATTTGGGAGTGAGAGCCAAATTGGTGTTGCACCAATCCCATTAAGAAAATAATAATGCAATTGCCCCAAGCAAAACTATCAACATGGAATGAAATAATACTCATGTCTTTAATTTGGCTCTTCTAGCAAAACAAAACAAGGGTGGTGATCGACTCTAGCACAACACTGTAATGTGTGATGCTGATTGTTGAGCTATATAATTCATTAAACTCCTACTTGTCTCCTTTAAAAAAAAATTAAAAAAGTCACTGAATGCCATTTATTATCTAACATGTTATATTGAATAGTACCAAATGCCACTTAAAAAGAAAAAAAGAAAAAAGAAATACAATTCGAATTATCCATATCTATTGCATTTATCTATTGAAGCTTGCTTGGTCTTTCAATTAAAAAATGAAGAAGAAGAAGAAGAAGAAGAATAGTACCACCAAAGACCCTTTTAATGATTGGCACATTTGGTGTCCTTTATGGGCTAAGTTCGAGCCCTGCACTTATGGGATGGGCAACTATCCATTTTATACTATATATATATATATATATACACAAAGACCCTTTTGTTGATTGGCACATTTGGTGTCCTTTATGGGCTGATTTTGAGCCCTACACTCATGGGATGGGCAACTATCCATTTTATACTATATATATAGTAGAAACTCCAAACCCATGTCTTTTACTAAAAACTGGTATTCAAAACCCACTCCTCCTGATATGCAGTTTGAATAGAGATTTTTTCAAACACAGCTTTCTGTTTCTGCTGATAAGCTTTATGAATAGAATATTGATGGTTTGCCTGAACAAGAAATCATCAATAAAATGAGGCACATGTCTATGGTTGGTATTGCTTATCAAAATAATTATGATCTTGATCAACCTGAAATTGTTAATCTACTTGTTATTGGTTTTTCTAGTACTCTTCGTGGATGGTGGGATTCATACATCACTGAAGAATCCAGAGAGTCTATTAAACATGCTGTTAAAAAGAATGATGAAGGTTTGCTTATTCTGATGAAAGTATTGGTCGTGTCCTGATGGTGTCAATACCTTGATCTATACTATTCTCAAACACTTTGTTAGTACTCCATCCAATATTTCATCTCGTGTTTTTGATTATTTGAAGGCGAAAAACACATTTTCGTACCTACATTTTCACATGATTCCCACTTTGGTCCCTATATTTTATTTTTACTGCTTTTAATCCCTATTTAGAAAAACGCCTTCCGTTTTAGTCCTTTCCGTCAGTGCCGTTAGGGCACTGACCTATGTGACAAACGGAATTATTAAAATAATAATAAAAAATTTTATTTTGTCATTAAAAAATGCCAATTCAGCATTTAAATTTTAAAAAATAATTTTTTAATTTTAATTAAATAAAAAAATAAAAAACAGAAATAAAAATAAAAAATCAGATTAATTGATATTGAAGTGTGTCTTGATCAAGACCAACAAGAACACAAACTCAGATCTAAAAACACAAAATTAAAATCCAAAAATCACAAACCCAATAAATAAGAACATCAAATTAAACCCGAACAAGGAATTAAACATGAAAACAAACGCAAAATACAAACCCAAAAAATTAAAATAAAACCAGCACAAACCCAAAAACAACAAAGAACACAATCCCAAATCAAGAACACAAACCCAGAAATTAAAAAAAAAAAGAAAAAAAAAAGAGAGAATGAACTAGACATCAAGAGATTAAACTAAGAAGATGAAAGATCTGTGTTTTAATCATAGAGCAAGATCCTGGATTTGAACAAACTTTTTGCCCCAAACTACGATTCTCGTTGAAAGCGCAAAAACCCATTTAACAATAACAAAAACAAAAAGCCAAAGCCCAGAGAAACAAAAAGAGAGTAAAATCTAGGGTTTTGAAAAATCTGATTCGGAATGAGGACGCCATTTTCGGGCCTGCAACACCGAGACGGTGGTGGAGGCGTGGCGGTAATGGCGGGACCAGTGAAAGCTATGGAGCCCACACCGTCAAAGACTTGTTTGAAGAACTCGTCGCTTAAGCCCCGATCCTAATCTTCTTGTTCTTTCACAAGGCTATACGTTCCGAGCTCGAGAGGTTACACCATGCCGCCATGACTTTTGCTACCACCAGTGGCGATATCAAGCCCTTGTTCGACCGCTGCCATTTTCTCCAAGCTATTTACAAGCACCACTGCAATGCCGAGGACGAGGTGTGTTTTGTAATTTTATGGATTTCTTTCAGATTGGAAATGTTTTTTTTTTTTTTTGGAGGTTAAATAATATGAATTTTCTATTAGTTTTTGTTTATTTAGTTGTTAGCTTGAATAAAATTGATTATCCTTTTGGCTGTGTGTTCAAATCCAAGATCTCGTTTTGTGATTAAAACCCAAATCTTTCATCTTCTTAGTTCAATCTCTTGATGTCTAGTTCGTTCTCTATTTTTTTTTTTTTTAAATTTCTGGGTTTGTGTTCTTGGATCTAGGATTGTGTTCTTGGTGTTCTTGCTCAAGACACACTTCAATCTCAATTAATGTGATTTTTTATTTTTATTTTTTTATTTAATTAAAATTAATAAATTATTTTTTAAAATTTAAATGCTGACTTGGCATTTTTTAATGACAAAATAAAATTTTTATTATTATTTTAATAATTCCGTTTGCCACATAGGTCAGTGCCCTAACGGCACTGACGGAAAGGACTAAAACGGAAGGCGTTTTTCTAAATAGGGATTAAAAGTGGTAAAAATAAAATATAGGGACCAAAGTGGGAATCGTGTGAAAATGTAGGGACGAAAATGTGTTTTTCGCCTTATTTGAATAATTTGAGTTGTCCAACTATGTCTGATTACAAATGGTACCAAGATGTTTTTACTTCCAGAGTGATGTTCCGGAAAGATTGTCATAAGCCTTATTGGAAAGAAAAGTTTATTGACGGTTTGCCTCCTATCTTTGCTCATAAGGTAAAACAAGAATTAATGGGTAAAAATGATTCTATTGATTATGATAATTTAACCTATGGTGATATTTTCAGTATAATTAAAAAACTTGGTATTAATATGTGCAATGATGAAAAATTGCTAAAACACCAATTAAAAAATAAAAGAAAAGCTAAATATGAAATGGGAAATTTCTATGAACAATATGGTTTGCCTTCTATTGCTCCTTCTAGGCAAAAAGGTAAAAAGCATGATAAAAGCCATAAAAAATATAAAAAATACAGAAATAACTTTGTTAAACCTAATGATTTCTATGCTAAAAAGAAAAATGTTTCTAAAAAATATGTTAAATAGAGATCAAGTAAAGGTAAATGTTTTAACTGTGGTAAATCTGGGCATTTCAGTAAAGACTGTAAGTTAAAAAACAAATTTAACATGCTAAATATTGATGATAAAGTGCAAGAAGAACTATTCAGAGTCCTTGAATCAAACAACTCGTCTGATTCTTTGGAAGATGATTTTTCTTCTTCATCTGATTCCTGCTATTAATCTGTTGATGATTCTTCTGATTCTTCTGATTCTCCTAATATTAAAAATGGTTGTAGAGATTCTTGTTGCAATGTTATAAAAATTATTAATGCCCTCACCAAGAGTGAAGAAGATAAAAAATTAATAATTCAATTAATAAATCAAATTCAAAATCCTGAATTGCAAAAAGAATATTTGGATAAATTTAAGAAAAATTTGATAAGAGATGAAATTGGTAAAAAACCAAAATCAACCATAAGTTTTGAAGAAACTTTGGAAAGATTTAATAAAAAGAAATCTAAAGAATTAACTGTTAATGATCTCTAACATGAAATTAATATTGTTAAACAAGAGATAGATGAATTAAAACATGAATTCAAAAGCATGAAAAGTGATAACAATAATCTCAAGCAAGAATTGATAATGTTAAAAATTGATCTTAATAAATCTGATAATGAACAAGATAAACAAAATGAGCACAACGATGGAGATTAATCCAGTCAATAGGCTCTTCTTTCTGATAAAGGTATTCCTGATACTTTCACTGATCCTCAACTTGCTTTTGTTAATAAAATACTTCCTCCAAAATGGTTTACAAAAGTTAAAATTGTTGTTTCTCCTGATTATCATTTCACTGTTATTGCTATGATTGATTCGGGTGCGAATATGAACTGTATCCAAGAAGGATTGATTCCTTCAAAATCTTTTGAAAAATCCACTGAAAGATTGGTTTCTGCTAATGGTTCCCAAATGAAAATTAGGTATGAATTGAATAATGCTCATGTGTGCCACGATAATGTTTGTTTCAAGATTCCTTCTGTTCTTGTCAAAAATATGACTGATAAAGTGATTCTTGGTCTGCCATTTATTAATGCTTTGTATCCCTTTCTTGTTGAACATGATGGAATTATTACTGATCCATTTGGACTGAAAGTAAAATTCAAATTTGCTTCAAAGTTTGAAATTGATATTGATAATCTGTCTTATAAGAAAGATTCTCCCATGAATGAACTTATTCAATAACTAGTGATGAATTCTTACCAATATTTCACTGATGATTTTAAAAATGTTAAAAACTATCCATTATCCTAATATTATCAATGATTCTTTGCAGGACTCAAACAATGATGCGTGGATAAATACCACTAATAAGTGGGATAATAATAATATTCATATTTATACCACTAGTAAGTGGATTATTATGGAAAAGAAAAACAAGGGAAAAGCTCCTGCACAGGACTATTCTCATAACAAAGGGTTCCCAGTGGGACAACCTTTTAAAATGCATGAAGGCGCATCTTTTGGGGTAAAACCTAGTGGATCAACATCCCTTCAAGGAGATGTCCCGGCAGAGGTGACATACTCTAACAGTGATATATTAATTGTTTTACAGGAAGTTTTGTCACAAAATTTACAATTCCACAATGGAACCTATTCAGAATTACTAGATTCTATTAAATTCATTCTTGATAACCTTCAGTTTGCTTTTACCAGAAATCACTGTAATGTTTTCCAAAAAACCCTCAGAGCACTTGAAATCCACCTCGTTAACCTTGCTGCTCAAAATGAGATTTATATGAGCCATTATGGTAATCTTATTCCAGAAAATGACCTTGCTTCAAATATTGACTTTGTTCCAGAAAATAACCTTGTTTCAAAAAATGAGGCTCTTGTGAGCCGTCTTAAAGCCTACACTAGTCAACTCTTTGGCAAAGAGGATATCCATTCGATGGATAAAGAGACTATAATGGGCACTGACTATGCTAGATTGAGTCTTAAGACCCAATCCATGTTAAGAAGTGCTATTGCCAACTTGCCTTCAAATTTACAATCTCGTATTCTGGATTGCAAGGCTATGTTTAGGTCTTTTGACCTATCATCCAAGTATTTCAGGAAACTTGTCACAGCCACTATTCCTGATCCTGATGAATTGGATGAAGGAGATAATGTCTTTATTCAGCTTGATTGGGAAGAACACTTTGGGAGTACTCTCAGAGTATATGAAAAGAAACACCCATTTCTTGGCCTCTTGATAAATTATGATGATGGTGCAATTGTTGCTAATGATTCAGATGATGATGATGACAGGGACCCTAACTGGCTTTCTCAAATGTTTGAATATGGCTTTATCAGATCTATAAAATTAACAAGCCATTACCAAGCCAGCCAACTCCCACAAATTATTCAAGATGCTATTAAAGAATTTAACAGTCCTTTTGCTTCCATCAGGTGTTGGAGTACGTTGCCACAATGGGAAAGAGATAACTGGATGAACGTCCAGTCTTCAAAGCATCTCATTCTCATTAATGGTCACACTCACCAAGGACCATGGTTTGAAGGAAATTCTCAATTATCTTTTGATAATCCTCGTGGTCTTGCAGAATGTTGGAGAAATTATTTTAATAACCAGATTATTAATGTTACTCAGAATTTATGGAAAAATTATCATTTCATGGGAAGCACAGATAGGATTTCTGTCATTTGCGAATTGCTGAACATTGTAATCCAAGGAGTCTTCTCATCCCAGGTAAAACTCCAACATTTGAGCCAATTTTATATTGTGGATTCTGTAACCAGTACGCTATTTACCATGAGCATGCATGCGATTCTCCACAAGGTCCTTTTGATCCTTTTGATGGTTATCCTTCCAATGATCCTTCTATTGATTGATGAGGTCACTACTGTTACAAGACTGGTGTTACTTTATTTGTCCGGCTTGCACAAAAGCCAAAATATTTTATTGTCATTCAAATATGTTGCGAAAAATCCGGAACTAATTCATGATACTCCGGATTTTGCGGAAGATTTTGATTCCCCTATTTTTCTAGCCTGCACAACGGCCAAAACTATTACAATATTCAAAATGAGTCTGAAAAGCCACAAGCCATGATGGTAGAGATGAGAAGATGCTCTGACAAAGGCTTCATCTATGCCAACAAAAATGTCACCTTTGAAGTCTTTTAAGAAAAGAAATGAGAATCTACGTACTTGGTGGCATGCATGATTTTCCTTTTGCCCTTTTGCCATGCTTCTCCTGACAATGTTGGACCAAGTAAAAGACAAAAAGTTCAGAAGTTTTTAATTCAAAAAGTGAAAAAAATACTATTCACAGATTACTGTTCACGAATTACTGTTCATTGACACTGTTCACTTTTACTGTTCATGACACTGTTCACTCCAAAATTTTGCCTATTTAAGGGGGGTTGTCCCTTAAATTTCAAGGATTTTTCATGTGAAGTTTTACTTCTGATTCTCTTCCCTTAGAACTAGCCTTCTTAGAGAGAGAACTCACCCTACTTCCGCTACTACTACCTTGTTCATTCTTGTTTACTACAAGCCTTGTAATCCTACAAACCTTGTAACTAGGACTAGTTCAAGTTTTGTAATTGTTAACCTGCAACTGTTGAGATCTTGTATTTACTACTACTGTAAGTGTTTATCGTACTTTCAATAACAAGTATTTTCAGTTTTATGTTCATTATTTTACTTGTTGCTACCGCCACCTTGGACGGATTACCACCATATCGGACGGTTCTAAATTGCTTTCATTTACTTTGAACTATTATTCTCATTTGCTTTGAGTTATTTTCATATATACTTGGCTGGTTCTACCGCCTTATAATTGTTCTTACTATCAAGCTATTTATTGTTCTTACTTTCAAGTTATTTACTTTTCAAGTTAGTTACTTACATTATTTTCATTTACAATATTACTGTGCTTCCGTCTCTTCCCATCAACTGTGCGTCCCCTTCCCCCCTTTTATGGTATTAGAGCCACTCTTTTCTAGCCGGTGGTAGTGTTGTTGTGTCTTTGTTTCTTGTCCGTGTCTACCCGAACGCTTGATATTCCGTTGTTGTGTTCCCTTCTTACCGTTGTTGGCACCACCCTAGTCGTAAAGTGAATTCCTAGGACCTATCTGTAAGGCCTGTTTGAACCAAGAGAGGGCGTGTAGGGCATGAGAGGTAAGAGGTTGGTTAGGGTATGTGTTACGAAATGCAACAGTTGTGAGAAAAACATGATAACTGAGTGTTGAACCTAGGATAGTATGGATAGGTTGTGGAGATCCAACTCCTCTATCAGCTCCAGGACTAGTTGTCCTCCTGATATTGTAAATGAAGAAGATCACACTATTGATGATAATGAGTTGATCCCTGATTTTCGTAATTGGACTATTCCTAAAGTTGATACTAAAACTATTTATAAAACTAGTTTTGTTGAAAGTACTTTTCATTCTGCTTACAAAGCTAGAACTGTTGAACAAATTTTCTCTATTTCAAGAGTTCATGAAAAATGTTGTTTGTTCACTAAAAAGAATATTAATGACTTCCTTGCTGCTAAAAAAATTCAGTTATTTACATATTGGTATGGTTCAAGTTGCTATTAAATCACTTACCCGAAAGGGTATTAATGCTTCTGTTCTCATGTGTTTAAGAGATGCTAGATTTAAGATTTTTAAAGATAGCATTCTTGGTATGATTACTGCTTTTATGTATGATGATCCTGTTTATTTTAACTGTTATCCTGATCTTACTATTGCTTTGGATGATTCTAATATTGTTAAAGCTTTGACATTGAATATTGCTTCATCTGGTTATCACATGGAAGAGGGTAGTAAGCCTTTTGCTTTGATCTATTGCATTTATTATAAACTAATGGGTACTCAAATAAATCCTTGTGCTATGATTCCTAGAGAACCTTCGGGTAAAACCATGTTAATTCAATGTTCAACTCCTGATGCTAAAATTCAAGTTCCAAAAATGATTCAATGGCATGATGTTAAACTTCCTAATGATTGGTTGTTAGAACAAGAAACCCCTCCTGCTAAACCCATTTTTGATGAACTTGATCTCACACATATTCAACAATATCTTGATGGTACTGTTAAAATAAGTTTTCAAAATAATCCACCTTTGAGGATCAACGAAGGAAGACATTCCTTTGCTAGATCTGAAAGTATTTCAAAAAGAGATCTTGAGCTCAATGAGTTTTTGAAAAAGAATTTGGAAAAATCCTCTGGTTTAAAGCTAAAAGGTATTTCAATTGATAAATCTCAAGTTGGCTCTGATACCATAAAGGGGGAAGGGGACGCACAGTTGATGGGAAGAGACAGAAGCACAGTAATATTGTAAAGAAAATAATGTAAGTAACTTGAAAAGTTAATAAACTTGAAAGTAAGAACAATAAATAGCTTGAAAGTAGGAACAATTATAAGGCGGTAGAACCAGCCAAGTATATATGAAAATAACTCAAAGTAAATGAGAACAATAGTTCAAAGTAAATGAAAGCAATTTAGAACTGTCCGGTATGGCGGTAATCCGTCCAAGGTGGCGGTAGCAACAAGTAGAATAATGAACATAAAACTGAAAATACTTGTTATTGAAAGTAGAGTAAACACTTACAGTAGTAGTGAATACAAGATCTCAACAGTTACAGGTTAACGATTACAAAGCTTGAACTAGTTACAAGGTTTGTAGGATTACAAGGCTTGTAGTGAACAAGGATGAACAAGGTAGTAGTAGTGGAAGTAGGGTGAGTTCTCTCTCTAAGAAGGCTAGTTCTAAGGGAAGAGAAATCAGAAGTAAAACTTCACTTTCTAATTCTAAGGGACAACCCCCCTTAAATAGGCAATATTTCTGAGTAAACAGTACTTGTGAACAGTAAAAGTTAACAGTGAAAAGTAAAAGTTAACAGTAATAATTTGCTGAAAGCAATCTTGGTGTGACTAAAAGTCATGGGAAACATGGAGAATCATCTTTTCAGAACATTATCATCAGTGGTGGAAATCAACAATAGAATTTGACCAGAAAGTAAACATTGTGGGAAACATGGAGAATCATCTTTTCAGAACATTATCATCAGTGGTGGAAATCAACAATAGAATTTGACCAGAAAGTAAACATTGCAACATTTTTGGCCATTATGCAAGCCAGACAAACAGGGGAATTAAGCTTTCAATCAATCTTTTGCTAAGTCATCAGCATCTTCGTCATCATGACCAAACCACTCCTGATTGTATGGGTAGTAAGGGTCTTTTGAAACAGAGGCTTGAGAGGATCGTTCATCATCTGAATCAACAGCTTCATCTTCTTTAACCATTTTAGTGAGCAGGGCATATAAAGCATCAGGGTCCTTGCGGATTGCATCCAAAGGAGAACTCTTCTTCTTAGTCTTAGTAGGTGGTTTAACACTTTTAGCAGATGAGGAAGCAGGTGCATCCGTTACAGCTTTTTGCATAGGAGTAGTGATTCTTAATGGGGAAGCATTTGGGGAAGGGAAATCTCTGGCAACATTGGTAATGATGGATTAGGTGTGAGCAAACTTATCCCACCATTCAACATAACAACAGCGAGTGAGAAAATCACCATCTTTAACATACTGCCATTTTTGAATCCAAGGAACCTTATATTTTTTAGCAAAATGAAGCAGGGGAGTGAACTTAGCTCCATGATCATCAGTTTTGAACCTTAATGTAAAGTTTTGGAAAGAATCCTTCAATGGCACAGGGAATATTTCAACAATTGAACCAAATTGGGACCACTAACGGATGAACCAGAGAGGGAATTCAGAATCAAAATCTTTATCAAAATTAACAAACCATGAATGAGACATATTTTCATTTTGGTGGAGCATGAATCTGAACCAGGTAGTAACATAATCATGATATGAATAAGGAATAGGGAAATTTGGTAATCTTCTTGTGGCGGCAGGGTTGGAGCCCCACATTTCTTCAGAAATAATATTTTTTATGTAAACACTGTGGTAAATAATCCTATCATTATTAGCCTTGTCAGTTATGGCTTTGATAATGATTGAATTCTCATGTTGAAGCATTTCAGAATAATATTGGACAATCTTTTGGCTGTGTTCCAAAATCCAGTGAAATTTTGGAGGAAAATAACTAGTGGCAAGCCGAAAAGGGTTAGTAATGGAGGCCCTATTTGGCTCTACGGAGAACAGGTTTTGGATATATTGTTTTCTAACATACTAGGAAGCATTGGAAGCATTAGGGTAAATAGTTTTAAGAGGTTGGTGAACAGTGGCTAAAGCATAAGGATCATATTGTGAAGCTAAAACAGAAGAATAATTAGGTTTGGGAATGGTACCTAGGGGAGTAAAACGGTTAACAATATCCAAAGAGGACATAGGTTCTTTTTTAACAATTGGATTAGTAATGGCAGATGTCTTATCATTCGACCATCTACTTGCCATTGGGACACTGCAGAAATTCACGGGTAAGGAAATCAGGGATAGCATTTTGAGATCCTTTAATATATTCAATATCAAAATCAAAAACACTCAAAATAGCTTGCCATCGAGCAAAAATATGTTTTGAAGCAATATTTTCAATGTCTTTTTCAATAACATATTTAGCACTTTTGCAATCAATACGTAACAGAAACCTTTGGTTTAACAAATCACTTTGAAATTTTGAAATACACAGTACTATAGATAAAATTTCCTTTTTAATAGTACTATAATTTAACTGTTGTGAGAGACCGCGCCCCCGACCCGTTTTTGTGGGATGTTGGGCTAAACCCATGTGAATGGGTGGAGTCGTGTTATTGTCTCTCAAAATGGAGGTTCGACTAGTTATATTTTCCCTTTAGATTAAGGGTTTTACAATAGAGTCGCCACTTATTTAATTATTGGAAAAATAAGAAAACCATGAATGACAAATTCCTCATTTTATTAATTTGAAATTGAATTTACATTGATCATAGGAAAATTACATGGCTTTGGTCCTAGATACAATCTAAGATAAAGTACATGGCTTTGTTTCCTAGTTACAATCTAAAAATAAAAAATTACATGGATAAGCATTTGATCTACTAACCCTTGATCTAAGCTCGGAGGCTATGTTACAAGGTGGGGAAGGTGTTAGGCACCCACCTTGCCCGGTGAAACCGGTCTTCTAGACTATGGTGGCCAACATTCATATTACATCATCCAATATGTCAATCAATTTGTATGTTGAATTTAATGTGTGTGCATGTGATAAACCCTAATTCAATTTATTAAGCATGACGTTTGGATTGAAAAATAAACTCTAGTGAATGTGTGTGGATAGTGATAACCTAGATTCAAGGATTTGAAAGAATTACTAAACAAACATATTTTTCATATTTTTGATGTGGATTTAAGATTAAATCTAGCGATATGCATGAACATGTGATGAACAACTAAGAACATGTGAAGAACACATAAGAACAATTAAGAACATTCAAACATATTCAAGAGAATTATCATGCTTTAATCTTAAATTCTCATCATGACAATATAAGCAAACAGTTAGAGAAGGGGATTATACCTTCATGCAAGATCCATATAATGGAGGAGGGGATTCTTGATAGAGGTCCTAAGGGTGGAGGAAAAGAAGAACTAGGAGAGGGAGAGTGAGTCTCACTCAATACCTTGAGTCTCAGGAAAACTAAGATATGACAAGACTACTTAACTTCACTAGAACTCAAGAGAAGAGAAGAGAAGGAGATTTTTTGTCTGCCTTGGAATGAAGGAGAAGGGGAGTTTATATAGTAGTGGTGGAGGAAATATGAATGGAAGGCCACTTAATGAGGGTTGACAAGGAATCATGAACTTAGACCTCATTTTAGCCTTTGGGAAAATCTGGTTCATTAAATGTGGAGATTGATGAGAGTAAAGAGCAAGCAAAGTTCGGTTTTCCCGTAGCTGCTGTAACAGCTTGTAGAGCCAACTTTGAAAAATCATATCTGCCTCAATTCTGATCGGAATTGTCTCATTCTTGTACTCAAATTGAAGCCCCAGATGTCTAGTTTCTGGGAAAATTAATCTCATTCACAGATTCAAAATATTCTGAGAGATATCGATGAAATGGTGAGCAGAGGTCATTTGTTAGAAAATGATTTCAGCACAATTAACATTAATAGGTCCCCAAATTAGCTCCCAATTAATACTAAATGGCTCCAATCACTCCCATTTCAGACTTAATTGGTTCCAAATTTACTCTAATTAAAAGATAATTGCACAAATTACTCATTAAATAATTAATATTTAACTATCTAGTTGATTAGGTGTGTGCAACCCTACCATAAAATGTAGTCCTAACCAATCAAATTATGACACATCATCGATCTCAAATTGATTATACTTATAACCAATTGATATCAATTGTTCATAATCACATATAGTCGGACTCAATTTGTGATAGTGCATCTCAGCCATTAAAACTTGATTTGATGATAACTTTCAATCTAATGGTCCGATTAGGGCTCATGACCAGTTGATTTAATCGTTACAACATCAAGATCACTTTGGTGAAATGAGATTAAGGATCTAATGACCAGAATCAAGATGCATATTTCCAATCTGAAATTACCCTTTTACCCTCCATGTGAGGTTAAATACGGGTTACAAAATAGGGTGTCAACAACTGTGCATTATTCCAAATACCAGAATAGAAACGAACAATTTGTTCAGGTGACTCAGGAGAAACTTTTTGTTTTAGAATACCACCATAACCAACGTCAGAGGCATCGGTTTCAACAATTTTGAAGGCACCAACAGTAGGAATACCAAGACAAGGCAATGTCTTAACATGAGATTTGATTTGTTTAACAATAGAAGTATGATCATCAGACCAAGGAGGAGGATTACTTTTTAACCGATCAAACAAAGGTTTGCATTGTTTCCTCATATCTTTGTAAAAATCCACAACATAGTTTAATGACCCAAGAAATCTTTGGAGCCGTGTTTTGTCAATGATAACATCAGGAAACTTATCAGCAAATTGGATGGCTCTATCTATAGGACGAATTTATCCTTCAGAGATATCATAGCCAAGAAAATGAACTTTGGTTTGGCATAGTTTAACCTTCTTGGCTGAGACAACAAGACCATTTCTTTTAATAGTGTCTAGAAACGAATTCAAATGTTTCCAATGTTCGTCAATGGAGCTAGAGTAAACAAGAACATCATTAATATAAACAATGGTGAAATGACTGAAAGAGTTAAAAATGTCATTCATGATATTTTGAAACTCGCTTGGAGCATTTTTAAGGCCAAATGGCATAACATTCCACTCATAATGACCAAAAGGAGTGGTAAAAGCAATTTTGTACCTATCATTCTCACTAATTTGGATTTGCCAGAACCCAGATTTCATGTCAAACTTGGAGAACATAACAGCTTCACTTAGCCTATGGACAAGGTCATTCTTATTGGGAATAGGATATCGAATCCATTCTAAAACCTTATTCAATGGTTTGTAGTTAATGACTAATCTTGGGGTACCTCTTTCAATCTCAGCATTTTTTTGGACATAAAAAGCTGAACAAGACCAGGGGGACTTGCTATTCCTAATCAATTTTTTCTACAACAAATCATGGATTTCTTTTTTGCAAAATTCAATAGTTTCAACATTCATTTGGATAGGACGAGCTTTAGTGGGAATATTTTTCTCATCAAAATCTTTAACATATGGCAAATCAACAATATGTTTCTTCCTATGCCAGAAAGCATTAGGAACATCGGAGCAAACATCATCAATCAACATTTTCTGAAAATTATCAATTTTGGATTGCAATAATTTATCAGAAATTTGTTCAGCAATTTTCTTGAATCTAACTTCTTGCTGAAGGAATTTAAGATGTTTAATTTTAGCATGAATCATGTTTGAAGCAGTATTAGTATCAATATCAATCTTTGAAGCAAATTTGAATTTTTCTTTTTGTCCAAAAGGATCAGTAGTAATTCCATCATGTTCAACAAGAAAAGGATACAAAGCATTTATAAAAGGTAGACCAAGAATCACTTTATCAGTCATATTTTTAACAAGAACAGAAGGAATCTTGAAACAGACATTAGCATGGCATACATGAGCATTATTCAATTTATACTTTATTTTCATCTGAGAACCATTAGCAGAAACCAATCTTTCAGTAGATTTTTCAAAGTATTTTGAAGGAATCAGTCCTTCTTGGATACAATTCATATCCGCACCTGAATCTATCATAGCAATAACAGTGAAATGATAATCAAGAGAAACAACAATTTTAACTTTTGTAAACCATTTTGGAGGGATTATTTTATTAACAAGAGCAAGTTGAGAATTAGTGAAAGCATCAGGAATACCTTTACCAGAAAGAAGAGCTTGTTGACAGGATTCGTCTCCATCTTTATGCTCATGTCCTTGTTTAAAATTATTGTTATCACTTTTAATATCTTTAAAATCATGTCTTAATTTGCTTATCTCTTGTTTAACAATATTAGTTTCATGTTGTAAATCATTAATAGTTAGTTCTTTAGATTTCTTTTTATTAAAATTTTCCAAAGTTTTATCCTCTTTACTCTTGGTGAGAACATTGGTTTTAATACCGTTGCAGCACTACCAATTTTAATATCAGAAGAATTATCAATATTTAGCATGTTAAATTTGTTTTTTAAATTACCAGGTTTTTCTTTACAGTTTTTACTAAAGTGTCTAGATTTACCATAGTTAAAACATCTACCTTTACCTGACCTTTGTTTAACATATTTTTTTGAAACATTTTTCTTCTTAGCATAGAAATCATTAGATTTTACAAAGTTATTTCTGTACTTTTTATATTTTTTATGGTTTTTATCATGTTTTTTACCTTTTTTCCTGGAAGGAGCAATATTGGACACAGAAATTTCTCATTTCATATTTAGTTTTTCTTTTATCCAATTTTTTATCATTACACATATTGATACTAAGTTTTTTAATAGTACTGAAAATATCACCATAGGTTAAATTATCATAATCAATAGAATCATTTTTACCCATTAATTCTTGTTTTACCTTATGAGCAAAGATAGGAGGCAGACCGTCAATAAACTTTTCCTTCCAATAAGGCTTATGACAATCTTTCCGGAGCATTATTCTGGAAGTAAAAAATCTTGATACCATCTGTATTCAGACATAGTTGGACAACTCAAATTATTCAAATAATCATGAGATGAAATATTGGATGGAGTACCAACAAAGTGTTTGAGAATAGTATAGATCAAGGTATTGACACCATTAGGAATACCACGACCAATACTTTCATCAAAAATAGGCAAACCTTCATCATTCTTTTTAATAGCATGTTTAATAGACTCTCTAGATTCTTCAGTGATGTATGAATCCCACCGTCCACGAAGAGTACCAGAAAAACCAGTAACAAGTAGATTAACAATTTTAGGTTGGTCAAGATCATGATTACTTTGATAAGCAATACCAACCATAGACATGTGACTCATTTTATTGATGATTTCTTGTTCAGAAAAACCATCAATATTCCATTCATAAAGCTTATCAGCAGAAACAGAAGAAACAGTATCAGAATCTGTATTTTCTTCAGAAACAATTTCTTTTTTGGAAATAGTTCGAGCAGCTGAAGTAGAAGTACTTTCAGTTTTGACCTTTAAATCAGAAAGCATTTTTTCAGCAATTTCAAGAGTCTTGGACTGAGAAGTTTTAAACATAACCTTTTCTCTTTGACTGGGTAAATCAATCAAAAGTTTCTCAATTCTAACAGATTTTTCAGAAACAGATTTTTCAACAATTTTTTCTTCAATGCTGCCAATAATATGCAAAGATTGATTAGTAAAATTGTTTTGTTCAATAAGACTAACAATGGGAGTTTGATCATCAGCAATTTTGAAAGGGGAGGCCTTCACTTCTTCTTTTGTCACTTCATCTTTCTTAGTAGTTATCAAAATTGAGTCAAGAGGAGGATGACTAGACCTAATAATGGTTTTATCAATTTTAACAAACTTTGATTTCTTTATCACATTTAAATGTTGTTTTGAAACCTCATCATTTGAAACATAATGGCTTCCAAGAAAATCAAAAAACAAAATATGTTTTTTCAATTGATTCATCTTTTCCAACCATTTTCTTTTAACACGATCTTTTTCAGACTGAGCAAAATTATTTTGGAAATATTTTCTTTTAGCCTTGTTTTTTGAAAGCATAAACTCATTGTACAGAGAATCCCAATCAATTTCAAAATCATCATTTAAAATAGTCAAAACTCTTAATTGATTTTGGTAAATAGGAGGATTTTCAATAGGGGGAGAATCAAAGTCAGATGGAGTAACAGAAATAGAGTCTTCCTCATCTTCATTAGCAGTTCTAGTAAATGGAGAGGAAGTTTTAGGTTTAGTAGAATAGTAAACAGAGCCACTCTTTACAATATTACTGAGGTTCCATCTCTTCCCATCAACTGTGCGTCCCCTTCCCCCTTTATGGTATCAGAGCCACTCTTTTCTGGCTGGTGGTAGTGTTGTTGTGTTCTTTGTTTCTTGTCTGTGTCTACCCGAACGCTTGATATTCTGTTGTTATGTTCCCTTCTTATCGTCGTTGGCGCCACCCTAGTCGTAAAGTGAATTCCTAGGACCTAGCTGTAAGGCCTGTTTGAACCAAGAGAGGGCGTGTAGGGCATGAGAGGTATAAGGTTGGTTAGGGTATGTGTTACGAAATGCAATGATTGTGAGAAAAACATGATAACTGAGTGTTGAACCTAGGATAGTATGGATAAGTTGTGGAGATCCAACTCCTCTATCAGCTCCAGGACTAGTTGTCCTCCTGATATTGTAAATGAAGAAGATCACACTATTGATGATAATGAGTTGATCCCTGATTTTCGTAAATGGGCTATTCCTAAAGTTGATACTAAAACTATTTATAAAACTAGTTTTGTTGAAAGTACTTTTCATTCTGCTTACAAAGCTAGAACTGTTGAAAAAATTTTCTCTATTTCAAGAGTTCATGAAAAATGTTGTTTGTTCACTAAAAAGAATATTAATGACTTCCTTGTTGCTAAAAAATTCAGTTATTTGCATATTGGTATGGTCTAAGTTGCTATTAAACCACTTACCCGAAAGGGTATTAATACTTCTGTTCTCATGTGTTTAAGAGATGCTAGATTTAAGATTTTTAAAGATAGCATTCTTCGTATGATTACTGCTTCTATGTATGATGGTCCTGTTTATTTTAACTATTATCCTGATCTTACTATTGCTTTGGATGATTCTAATATTGTTAAAGCTTTGACATTGAATATTGCTTCATCTGGTTATCACATGGAAGAGGGTAGTAAGCCTTTTGCTTTGATCTATCGCATTTATTATAAACTAATGGGTACTCAAATGAATCCTTGTGCTATGATTCCTAGAGAACCTTCGGGTAAAACCATGTTGATTCAATGTTCAACTCCTGATGCTAAAATTCAAGTTCCAAAAATGATTCAATGGCAAGATGTTAAACTTCCTAATGATTGGTTGTTAGAACAAGAAACCCCTCATGCTAAACCCAGTTTTTGATGAACTTGATCTTACCCAGATTCAACAATATCTTGATGGTACTGTTAAAATAAGTTTTCAAAATAATCCACCTTTGAGGATCAACGAAGGAAGACATTCCTTTGCTGGATTTGAAAGTATTTCAAAAAGAGATCTTGAGATTAATGAATTTTTTAAAAAAAATTTGGGAAAATCCTCTGATTTAAAGCTAAAAGGTATTTCAAGTGATAAATCTCAAGTTAGCTCTGTTTACTATTCTACTAAAGCTGAATCTTCCTCTCCTTATGACAATGTTGCTGTTAATGAAGAAGAAGACTCTGTTTCTGTTACTCCATCTGACTTTGATTCTCCCCCTATTGAAAATCCTCCTATTTACCAAAATCAATTAAGAGTTTTGACTATTTTGGATGAACACTTTGAAGTTGATTTGGTTTCTTTGTATGATGAATTTATACTTGCAAAAAACAGACCCAAAAGAAAATATTTTCAAAATAATTTTGCTCAGTCTGAAAAAGACCATGTTAAAAGAAAATGGTTGGAAAAGATGAATCAATTGAAAAAACAAATTTTG
This sequence comes from Quercus lobata, assembly GCF_001633185.2. Lineage (NCBI taxonomy): Eukaryota > Viridiplantae > Streptophyta > Magnoliopsida > Fagales > Fagaceae > Quercus > Quercus lobata. The sequence continues at coordinate 30,335,189 of NC_044906.1, read as the reverse complement.
TTTTTTGGTTTTCTGGAAAACCATTATGTTTCAAATGATGAGGTTTCAAAGCAACATTTAAATGTTATAAAAAAATCAAATTTTGTTAAAATTGATAAAACCATTATTAAGTCTAGTCATCCTCCTCTTGACTCAATTTTGATAACTACCAAGAAAGATGAAATGACAAAAGTGGAAGTGAAGGCCCTCCTTTTAAAATTGCTGATGATCAAACTCCTATTGTTAGTTTTATTGAACAAAACAATTTTACTAATCAATCCTTGCATATTATTGGTCAACAGCTTGACCGTATTGAAGAAAATATTATTGAAAAACTTGTTTCTGAAAAATCTGTTTCTGTTTCTGAAAAATCTATTCCTATTAAAACTGAGAAACCTTTGATTGATTTATCCAGTCAAAGAGAAAAAGTTATGTTTAAAACCTCTCAGTCCAAGACTATTGAAATTGTTGAAAAAATGCTTTTTGATTTAAAGGTTAAAACTGAGGGTACTTCTACTTCAACTGCTCAAATTATTTCCAAAAAAGAATTTGTTTATGAAGAAAATACAGATTCTAACACTGTTTCTTCTGTTCCTGCAAAAAGGATCTTTGATGATGATTTCCCAGAAATTAAAAGATTTGTTGGAAACTCCAAACCCATGTCTTTTACTAAAAACTGGTATTCAAAACCCACTCCTCCTGATATGCAGTTTGAAGAGAGATCTTTTCAAGCACAGTTTTCTATTTCTGCTAATAAGCTTTATGAATGGAATATTGATGGTTTTTCTGAACAAGAAATCATCAATAAAATGAGTCATATGTCTATGGTTAGTATTACTTATCAAAATAACCATGATCTTAATCAACCTGAAATTGTTAATCTACTTGTTGCTTGTTTTTCTAGTACTTTTCGTGGATGGTGGGATTCATACATCACTGAAGAATCCAGAGAATCTATTAAACATGTTGTCAAAAAGAATGATGAAGGTTTGCCTATTTTTGATGAAAGTATTGGTCATGGTATTCCTGATGGTATTAATACCTTGATCTATACTATTCTCAAACATTTTGTTAGTACTCCATCCAATATTTCATCTCATGTTTCTGATTATTTGAATAATTTGAGTTGTCCTAGTATGTTTGATTACAAATGGTATCAAGATGTTTTTATTTCCAGAGTGATGCTCTGGAAAGATTATCATAAGCCTTATTGGAAAGAAAAGTTTATTGACGGTCTGCCTCATATCTTTGCCCATAAGGTAAAACAGGAATTAATGGGTAAAAATGATTCTATTGATTATGATAATTTGACTTATGGTGATATTTTCAGTACTATTAAAATACTTGGTATTGATATGTGTAATGATGAAAAATTGCTAAAACACCAATTAAAGAATAAAAGAAAAGCTAAATATGAAATGGGAAATTTTTTTGAACAATATGGTTTGCCTCCTATTGCTCCTTCTAGGCAAAAAAGTAAAAAACATGATAAAAGCCATAAAAAATATAAAAAACACAGAAATAACTTTGTTAAACCTAATGAATTTTATGCTAAGAAGAAAAATGGTTCTAAAAAATATGTTAAACAAAGATCAGGTAAAGGTAAATATTTTAACTGTGGTAAATTTGGACACTTCAGTAAAGAGTGTAAAGAAAAACCCGGTAAGTTGAAAAACAAATTTAACATGCTAAATATTGATGATAAAGGGCAAGAAGAGTTATTCAGAATCCTTGAATCAAACAACTCGTCTAATTCTCTGGAAGATGATTTTTCTTCTTCATCTGATTCCTGCTATCAATCTGCTGATGATTCTTCTGATTCTCCTAATATTAAAATTGGTTGTAGAGATTCTTGTTGTAATGTTGTTAATACTATTAATGCTCTCACCAAGACGGAAGAAGATGAAAAATTAATAATTCAATGAATAAATCAAATTCAAAATCCTCAATTGCAAAAAGAATATTTGGATAAATTTAAGAAAAATTTGATAAGAGATGAAATTGGTAAAAAACCAAAATCGACCATAAGTTTTGAAGAAACTTTGGAAAGATTTAATAAAAAGAAATCTAAATAATTAACTGTTAATGATCTCCAACATGAAATTAACATTGTTAAACAAGAGATAAATGAATTAAAACATGAATTTAAAAGCATGAAAAGTGATAACAATAATCTCAAACAAGAATTGATGATGTTAAAAATTGATAAAGATCTTAATAAATCCGATAATGAACAAGATGAGCACAATGATGGAGATGAATCCAGTCAACAGGCTCTTCTTTCTGATAAAGGTATTCCTGATACTTTCACTGATCCTCAACTTGCTTTTGTTAATAAAATACTTCCTCCAAAATGGTTTACAAAAGTTAAAATTGTTGTTTCTCCTGATTATCATTTCACTGTTATTGCTATGATTGATTCTGGTGCAGATATAAACTGTATCCAAGAAGGATTAATTCCTTCAAAATATTTTGAAAAATCTACTGAAAGATTGGTTTCTGCTAATGGTTCTCAAATGAAAATTAAGTATGAATTGAATAATGCTCATGTGTGCCATGATAATGTTTGTTTCAAGATTCCTTCTGTTCCTGTCAAAAATATGACTGATAAAGTGATTCTTGGTTTGCCATTTATTAATGCTTTGTATCCCTTTCTTGTTGAACATGATGGAATTACTACTGATCCATTTGGACAGAAAGTAAAATTCAAATTTGCTTCAAAGTTTGAAATCGATATTGATAATCTGTCTTATAAGAAAGATTCTCCCAGGGGTGAACTTATTCAAGAACTAGTGATGAGTTCTTACCAATATTTCACTGATGATTTTAAAGGTAATTTTCATAGTACCAAAATGTTAAATACTATCCATTATCCTAACATTATCAATGATTCTTTGCAGGAATCGGACAATGATGCGTGGATAAATACCACTAATAGGTGGGATAATAATAATAATATTCATATTTATACCACTAGTAAGTGGATTATTATGGAGAAGAAAAACAAGGGAAAAGTTCCTATACAGGACTATTCTCAAAACAAAGGGTTCCCAGCGGGACAACCTTTTAAAACGCATGAAGGCGCATCTTCCGGGGCAAAACCCAGTGGATCAACATCCCTTCAAGGAAATGTCCCGGTAACGGTGACATATTCCAATGGTGATATGTTAATTGCTTTACAAGAAGTTTTGTCAAGAAATTTAGAATTCCACAATGGAATCTGTTCAGAATTACCAAATTCTATTAAATTCATCCTTGATAGTCTTCAATTTGCTTTTATTAGAAACCACCATGATCTTTTCCAAAAAACCCTCAGAAACCTTGAAATCCATCTTGTTAACTTATTGCTCAAAATGAGGCTTATGTGAGCCACCAAGTTAACCTTATTTCCGAAAATGATCTTGTTTTAGAAAATAACGTTGTTTCAAAAAATGAGGCTTTTGAAAGCCATCCTGTTAACCACCCAAATATCACAGATGAACCCAATACTAGTCAACTCTTTGGCAAAGAGGACATCCATTCAATGGATAAAAAGACTATTATGGGCACTGATTATGCAATATTGAGCCTTAAGACCCAATCTTTGTTGAAAAGTGCTATTGCCAACTTGCCAACAGACATACAATCTCATATTCTGGAAAGCAAGGCTATGTTTAAGTCTTCTCACTTATGGTTTGAACATTTCAAGATACTTGTTACAACTGTTATTCCTGATCCTGCTAATTCAGATGATTTTAGTGACATTCTTCAACAAGCTGATTGGAAAGAACACTTTGGGAATAGTTTCAGAGTGTATGAAAACAAACACCCGTTTCTCGGCCTTCTAGTCAATTATGATGATGGTTCAGATGATGTTAAGAGGAGTCCTAACTGGCTCTCCCAAATGTTTGAGTATGGCTTTATTAGGCTCATAAGACTAACAAGCCATGACCAAACCAACCAGCTCCCACAAATCATTCAGAGTGCTATTAAAAAATTTGAAAGTCCTTTTGTTTCGATCAGATGCTAGAGCACTTTGCCTCAATGGGAAAGAGATAACTAGATGAATGTCCAGCCCTCAAAACATCTCATTCTCATTAATGGATACACGCACCAAGGGCAATGGTATGAAGGAGACTCTTATTTATCCTTCAAAAATCCTTGGGCTCTCGCAGACTGCTGGAGTAATTATTTTAACAGTCAAATTTGTGAGGTTGCTCAGAATTTATGGAAGAATTATCACTTTATGGGGAATTCAGATAGAATTTCTGTTTTTGGTTCGGGACCTTATGCTAATGACATTCCTCATTTGCGGATAACAGATCATTGTAATCCAAGAAGTTTTCTCACTCCAGGAAAAACTCCAGAGTATGAGCCACTTCTATACTATGGATTTTGTAACCAATATGTTCTCTATCATGAGCATGAATGTAATGATGATCCTCCATGGGAACCTTATGATGACTACCCATCAGATGCTACTTCCACTGATTGATGAGTTCATTCCTAAGGTTACTACTGTTACAAGACTGGTGCTACTTTATTTGTCCGGCTTGAACAAAAGCCAAAATATTTTATTGTCCTTCAAATATGTTGCGGAAAATCCGGAACTGATTCATGATACTCCAGATTCTGCAGAAGATTTTGATTCCCCTATTTGTCTAGCCTGCACAACGGCCAAAACTATTACAATATTCAAAATGCGTCTAAAAAGCCACAAGCCATGATGATATATGAAGAGATGAGAAGATGCTTCTGACAAAGGCTTCATTTATGCCAACAAATAATGTCACCTTTGAAGTCTTTTAAGAAAAGAAATAAGCATCTACGTACTTGGTGGCATGCATGATTTTCTTTTTGCCCTTTTGCCATGCTTCTCCTGACAATGTTGGACCAAGTAAAAGACAAAAAGTTCAGAAGTTTTTAATTCAAAAAGTGGAAAAAATACTATTCACTTTACTGTTCACGGATTACTGTTCACTAACATTGTTCACTTTTACTGTTCATGACACTGTTCACTCCAAAATTTTGCCTATTTAAGGGGGGTTGTCCCTTAAATTTTAGGGGTTTTTCAAGTCAAGTTTTAGTTCTGATTTCTCTTCCCTTAGAACTAGCCTTCTTAGAGAGAGAACTCACCCTATTTCTACTACTACTACCTTGTTCATCCTTGTTCACTACAAACTTTGTAATCCTACAAACCTTGTAACTAGGACTAGTTCAAGCTTTGTAACTGTTAAACTGTAACTGTTGAGATCTTGTATTCACTACAACTGTAAGTGTTTACTCTACTTTTAATAACAAGTATTTTCAGTTTTATGTTCATTATTCTACTTGTTGCTACCGCCACCTTGGACGGATTACCGCCATACCGGACGGTTCTAAATTGCTTTCATTTACTTTGAGTTATTTTCATATATACTTGGCTAGTTCTACCGCCTTATAATTGCTCTTAATTTCAAGATTATTGTTCTTACTTTCAAGTTATTTACTTTTCAAGTTACTTACATTATTTTCATTTACAATATTACTGTGCTTCCGTCTCTTCCCATCAACTGTGCGTCCCCTTCCCCCTTTATATATATAAATATATATATATATATATATATAAATATATATATATTTATATATATATATAAAATAAAAAATAAAAACATTTCTAATGTATAGTTATGTACGAATAATACAATGCAAGCGACTTTAAATATGCAAACCAAAGCACTCTGCCATTTACACTACTCAATAATTTTTCAAGGATGTGTATTCTATAAATCCATTTTTCAATTAATTTTGGGGGGGGGGGGGTTTGAATTACATTTACTCCTTATACTTGCATGTTTGTGAAAGTTTAAGATAATATATCAATAACTAGCTAATTTATAAAAATATTTAAATTTTACACAAAATATTAGATTATTCATTGAATCACAATGAAATTTGACGAATATGTTAAGAATAATGAAAATGTGTAGTAAAAATGTGATATTTTAAAATAGTAATTTAATAATACATTGACAAAGAACTACATTAGGTGTAACATGATCATGTCCCATTAGAGTTGTAACGCTCGTAGAGCACGTCCTCATAGTTGGGTCAGTCTATCAGGAAATGATTTGCGCATACTAGGATTTTTTGCCTGGTAGTTTCTTAGCCTCACCTCTTAGCAAAGCTCAAGACCTTCAACAATGTCAACAATGCCTAATCCTACAATGCGAGTAATGCATTGATTCCATTGCTTAGAGCAGCAAAAGCCAACGACAAAACTGTTGCTCTTTATGCTCTGGTCAAATAAGCATAGAATTTTCATATTATTTGATTTTGACCTATTGACATGGATGACCAAACCCTCATAAGGTCTATAGCTCGAATATATCCAAGTTGTCTCACATGATTGGATTATCATCAACACATAAACATATATGATACAACAAATTATACAAAATTATTCGGACAAGTCTAGTGCAATTGAACATTGGACCCAATCCTTACCCTAACAAAACACATAACAAGAGAGTGGAGAAGAAAAAAAAGAAGTTAAAAAGATTAAGAAAAAAAGATGAGAAACATAGAATTGAGTCAAAGATATCATTTACTCCTTCACAAATTGTTCAGGTGATTCCATCTAGTCTATTAAAGAATCCCAAAGGAATGACCTTTCTGGCCATACATTGCTCATCATAGTCTTCACTCTTTAATCTTCAGATTTCCTACTGTAAGCTTCTGTCGAAGTTTAGACCTAAATTCTGAAATTTGCTGATGCACATAACGAAAATCTTAAGTATCCAGTCGACATGACAAACTCAAGGAGTCAAGAATTCAATGAGTTGGAAGAATTGTAAGAATCACCCTCACTTCATGTAATTCGTTTATTAGATCCTTAAAATGAATCACTTGTTTGGTTATTGACGCTGGTAACCTCTGTTGTTTAATCTTGTATATGGATTATCAATCCTTATTATTGTAAAAAAAAAAAAAAAAAAAAATCCCTTATGAGACTCAATTTCCATGCTACCCATGTGAGTTCTTCAATGCCTTTGATCCTGAAAGTATATAGATTTTTTTTTTCTAATGTATAAAATTTTAAATTGCATCTCATAAAGTTTGGATTAATATTTATTTTGCCCCAAAATTTTTAATTTGGTTCCCTAACATTACCAATTTTTTATTGGGAAATGGAAACCCTTCTGTTCGCGCCTTCATTAAGTAACATCTAAGCATATTATGTATGCTAGATGAACCAATCAAATCATGCCACGTCAAACAAATAATGTCAAGTCAATTAAACAACAATAAAAAATTAAAAAACTAAAAAAAAAATCCAAAATAACAGCAACTAAAAAAATAAAAAGGAAAATAATTTTATTCTCTTTCCATCCAAATAAAACTCAACATCTCAATTTCTAACACAAAATTAAACAAGAGATTTTTAGAATCACTACAACCTCCTTCAAACTCAAAATCCCATCACCAAATTATTCACAACCCACTTTTGGATCTTAGTTTTAGTTCATCGTTCATACACAACCCAAATTAAACATCTGTGACAATATCATCCGGAAATCAGTGAAAAATCTAGTGTTTTGAGAAAATGTAGTAGATTTGAAAATATTTGGGAATGAGAACCAAATTGATGTTGCACTAATCCCATTAAGATAATAATTTTGATTTCATATGGTCTCTATTTTCTAGGTGGTGGACATATGGAAACTGGAATGTAATTTCCACACCACATCAAGTAATTCTTTTTATTATTTATTAATTTTTTAAAAATAAAAAGGCAAGAACACATCAAGGAAATTTTGGTCCACTAAAAACCTAAAATATAGAATCATTTAAACAATATTCTTAATGTCTAATATGTAAAATGGGCCTACTAACCATTTTTCCACATTCAATGAATTAATAGCAATTCATTCAAATCTCCCAAATCAAAATTGGCCTACCAACAATTTCACACCCCTTTTCCAAATCAAAACTCAAAGCCCAACTCTTTTAAAGCCCTAAAAGCTAATGCCAGCAGCTTGTTTTTAATTGCCAATCATCGAAAATTAAGATTTTACCAAAATAAAGGACTGTCTTTGGACAGGCGTTGTGGGGTGTCTAACGCCTTCCTCACACATAACCAGACTTTCAAATTCAAGAATCAAGATTTTTTATCATCCATATTAGATTAGGAAAAACGACCTTTTTTTTTAGTCTAGGATTGGTAATAAAATCAAATAGAGTCAGGTGACCAATCGAATCTTAGAAAAAATCCAATGATTGGTGGCGACTTCACTACATTTGGAAATAATAAATTAAAATTGACTCACTTTTGTCGCACACTAGAGGTTACCCTTTTTACACCCTTCACAACACCTGAGCCTGTGTACCACCCTTCGGGGAGGGAGCGTGTGCGTCGCCACGATGGGTGGTCGACCGCCGCAAGGCATCGACAATTCCTAAAAATTATTGTGATTATTTAGTTCTCTTTTTCTCTCAATCTAATCCTTGTATTGTAGGCACTAAGGGGTCTATTAAATAATCTCAAACTCATAATTTTAAGCAAAGTGAGTCTTCTATCTATGATTTCTTCCTTTGTTTAATATGATTCACATAAGTTTCTTAATGTAATTTCTCTAGTTGTTATATTTAATTTTTTTAAATTCTTTTGATATGTGTTAATACGATTTTAGGTTGTTTATAATTAGTTCTTAGTTGCGTTTGTGACTTTATTTGGTTTTTATGTTATACTGACATGTTCTTTGTGTTGGTGTTAGTTTAACTATTCAAGTGTTATAGTTGATTGTTGTTATATTTATTTGATGTGCATTAATCTAACCATGATGTAATCATTTATTTATTCTAGTGCTTATCTTGTTAATCTCTTTGATTTAAACTTAAGTATGTATATGATTCGGTAACATGTGACTTCTGCAATGTATGTGTTGAGGATGTGTACTCATACTTGAGTAAGTGCGCGCATGTTTTCAAACATGCGCATGCATGGTTAAGTATGAGTACACCTTCCGAAAGCAGATTTGAGCACAATTTCTTGTTTCATTTAATCAATCATTTTTCACATGCCGTATGATTCTGTTTGACTTTGTTTTAGGTTAATTAATCATGTTTATTTGTTTTCCATATTTTATTTGGTCAATCTTGCCATATTTGTTTTATTTGATATTTTTTCCTTATTTGTTTGATTTAATTGTCAACTTTCCATGTTTAATATAATCTACTTGATTTGTTTAATTTGTTTCCTTATATGTTGTGATGTGATCTTTAACATTTTGTGTGTGTTATTTTATTTAAGTACATGATGCATGTTTAGGTTAAGGATAATGGCTCTCTTAATAAATTCTTTAATTAAATATAGTCTAGCAACACATAATGGAGGCCAACTCACAAGCCAGGCGGTCTTAGCTGCCTAACACCTTCCCAACCAATACCCAAACTCCGAACCCATAATCTGGTATGCAGACCTATGCATGTAAGTAAGTGGTCCAAAAGGCCTAATTTGGTTCCTGAATTGAAACTAGGTGGCAACTCCATTTTTACCCTTCATCCAATTCACTATAGATCGAGGCGTACTTCCCATGAGGAAACCACTCGTCGTGAATACTTGTGCCAAGAACTTGCTTTAGTAAGTGTACACTTTGGTCCTAGTTGGAGTACACCATCCTCAAGTGGCATATGTTAACTACATTTAAAACTCCATAAATTAACTCCTTTAAGCATGATTAATATCTGAACATGGGAGAAGAGGATAGTTTACACAAAATGATTAGCGTGTGATCTCTTTAATATCAGTAAAAATTCTAGTGCTATATTTAACTTTTGAGAAAATGTAGTAGATTCGAAAATATTTGGGAATGAGAACCAAATTGGTGTTGCACCAATCCCATTAAGAAAATAATTTTGATTTCATATGGTTTATACTTTTTAGGTAGGTGGATATATAGAATCTGGAAAGTAATTTCCCTGCCATATCAAGTAATTTTTTTTTTAAGAGAAAAAGGCAAGAACATATCAAAAATAATTTGGTCCACTAAAAACCCAAAATATAAAATCATTCAAACAATATCTTAATGTTCAATATGTAAAATGGGCTTACCGACATTTTTTCCACATTCGATAGCAATTCATTTGAATCTTCCACAAGAACTATGCTTGATTGTAGCTTTTTTTTTTTTCTTTTCTTTTTTTTTTTTTCATTTTTTGAAGGGAACAGTCTAAGCCAATTTTGAAAATGAGGTGAAGCATAAAGCATCAGAATGAATTCAAATATAATTTTCTCTGGGTCCCATATCATGGAGGACAAAGAAAAAGTAAAATAACTATATAGTACAAAATAAAAAAGTTCATGACTTCGTAAAAAGTGGGGAAATTCATTTCTTTGGTTGGTGGGTAAAATCAGTGTGAACTGTGAAGGTTCCTCTCTCTCTCTCTCTCTCTCTCTCATATATATTGTCAACGCCCGGCCTCGATCGGGACGGGTTGGAAAAACCGCCGCCACCGTTGCTGGCCCTCGTTTAACCACCCGCCGTGGCGACAGCTCCCGCATGCACGGGGCCCCGTTGGAGGGCCCCTCTCGAATGGTGTATATATGGGTGCATGTGTTTCGCACGAAATTTCGGGTGCTCTCTATCTCTCGATGGAGGAAGGTAGGTCTACCTTTGGCATTATGGCAGGAATCTAGGCCAAATTTTAAGGGATTACCAAAGGTAAGTGGAGTCGCCACCAATCATTGGGTTTTTCTAAGGTGTGATTGGTCACATATTTCTATTTGATTTTATTACCAATCCTAGGTTAAGAAAAAAGTCATTTTTCCTAATCTAATGTGGATGAAAAAAAATCTTAATTTTTAGGTCTGGAAGTTTGGTTATGTGTGGGGAAGGTGTTAGGCACCCCACTACGCCTGTCCAAGGATAGTATTTTGTTTTGATAAAACCTTAATTTTTGGAGATTGGCAGTAAAAACATGATTTTGGTGTTGGCTTTCGAGGCTTTGCATGCATGGGGACTTTAAGGTTTGGCTTTTGAACGGGCGTGGTCTCAATCTATGTTTTCCTAAGGCGTTCGAGCAAAGTGCCAGATTTCTACAGCGAAAATCTGGTGATAAGTTACCTTACTTTCGCAGCAAAAATTAGGCATTGCATGCCTTAGGTGACACAGACTGTGACAATCACACCGAACAGGAAAGTAAATGCCTACATCCCTAGAGCACGGCCCAAAATATAGGTGCAGGAAAGTCAATAGGGGTCGCCACACTCTAGGGATGAGGACGAATGGTACACAACATGATATACCTAATACAAACCATCTAAGGGAGAAAGGGAAGAGGGGGGAAAGGGGTTTTAAAAAGTACATAACCAAATGGGAAAAACTAGACTCCTAAACCTACTGAACATAGCCGCTTGGCTCATATGAACATGCTTAGATCCTTGTCATTTTTGCTTGCGCCTAGGAGATTGTGCCTTAGCTCCAAGCGTCCTCGCTCCTTGTGTGTACATGCAAAGGCAAAGACAAGAAACCAGCAAACAAGCAATGGAAGGAAAGGGTGCAAAGAGTATATGAAAAGGCATAAAGTAGATAAGCGTGATAGACTTGGCAAGCATAGCAGGAAAGCAAGTAAACAAGCAAAAAGGCAAACAAGCAAGATGTACAAACAAACAGGAAAGCAAGAAGACAAATAGGTGAAAATGCAAGAAAGCAAGCAAAAGGTGGTGTCCGCAAGGGACAAATGTAGGTTTGGATCGAATGTCCATAACTTCATTGTGTTGAAGCATGGACGACACACTAGTAAGCAAGACTCATGCATGGACATGTGAGTAAGTGTGTAAAGATGCATATAAAGCCAACGGGTGGCACAAACATGCATGGTAAGCATATCATCACACGCAGCGAAAAAGGGGAAAGGTATGCATGAAGCAACCGGCATCATGGCAATGCGTCCCAAGTGGTTACATCCAAACAGGGCCTCATGGGCGTTAGATGTAACCACACAACCACACACTCGCTAAGGGCATCAAGCGTGGCAAAGCCTAGAACAAGGGAGGCTAGCATGGAAGATAAAGCAAAGAAGCAAGCAAGCATAGACATGCAAATAGGGTGATCTAAACCCTTTTATGTGGGCCAAGGTGAATGGTCGGTGACAAAGACCATAGGGTCTAGATCGGGTCTTAACCATCAGGCCAAAACACAAGAAAGAAAGATAAAGCGACAAAAGGGGTACAATAGCACATGGCAGGACAAACATAGCCTAGGTCTAGGCACACGAACATGGCATAGAATGCAAGCACATGGAAAACTAGCATAAAGCATGCAGAGAGCATAGATCCAAGCGCACAAGCATGTGGAGACATAGATATAGGCATATAGGCATAGGAACATGCATGCAAACATGTAGAAATTTAGCACATAGACATGGTAGAACATGAATCTGAGCATACAAGCATTGAAGACTCGGATATAGGCATAGGAGCATTGAACGTACATACAAACATGTAGATCTAAGCAAGACATAACCATAGACATGATACCAAACATGTGAGCTTGTAACCCTAACATCAACATATAGCAAAAAGAGGAACAAAACATAGGAAAGCATGGCATAAAAACCCTAACACTAGATCTAAACATATGAGCACGTCAAAACATAGATCTAATCATAGAACATGGCATAAATCATAAAAGCAAAGAGATTTAAGCTAGAAACATGAGTAAAGCAAGAAACATGCTAGAGAAAGTAATAAATCATGTTATTCAAGCAAAAATAGCAAGATAAATGCTAGGAAAAGATTTAGAAGGTTAGGGGTGTGGATGATATCTAGAAAAGCTACATCCCCACCCCTAAACCCCAAATCCAAAGTGTAGAACCAAGGAAAGGAAGATTGGATATAAGAACAATACCTTATGTTTTTGGTGAAGAGAGAATAATTAAGAGGTTTTGATGTATTTTTTGGGTGTTTTTTGGGCCAAAATGGCCAAATACCACCAATTTCAGAATTTTTTTTGTAAAAAAACACTGTTTCGGAACTATATAGGGAAATACCACTTTTTACGGTACTCGAGTTTCTTAAACTCAAGTTCATAGAAGTTTTGCCAACGTGGCACTGCTGAGGTGGAAATTGGACAATTAAAAAAAATTATGTGGTACTTGAGCATGGTAAAATCAAGTACCATGCAACACAATACTCGAGTATACCAAGATCGAGTACCATTTTATAATAAAATGCTGTTTTTTTTTTCTATGGTACTCGAGCTCACCAAGCTCGAGTACCTTGGCAATTTTTTTTTTTTTTTTTTTGTTTGGATTATCGACAAATAAACATAAACATAAAAATAAGTAGCTTTTTTACGTTTTTATTTATTTAAATAGAAGCATTGTAAAATATAGAGATTTTAATTTCAAAATATGAATTTAATTTCTACATTAAGTAAAACTGTTCACTGTTTTCTCACAAAAATTTTTCACTGTTTTCTACATAAACTTTTTCTAGCATTTTGCATAAAATTATTTTCTATTCAACATTATTTAAAAAATTGTTCACTCTCTTTTCTGCGTAAATTATTTTCTGTTCAATATTTAAAAAATCGTTCACTGTTTTCTCATAAAACACCTAGTGAAAACGTCTTTTCTAAATCTAAACGCCAAATCTGAATGCTTTTTCATGTTTGAATTTCATAATAATCAAATCTATTTTTCTGCATCGATAAAATCTGTTTCTACATTAATTAAAATTTGCACTTTGCCCATAATGTTTACTGTATATTCGAATTTGCTTACTGCATTCATAAAATTTGTTTTTTGCATTAAGTAGAATTGTTCACTGTTTTCTCATAAAAATTGTTCACTGTTTTTTGCATAAACTATTTCTAACATTTTGCATAAAATTATTTTCTGTTGAGCATTATTTAAAAAATTGTTCACTCTCTTTTCTGCGTAAATTATTTTCTGTTCACTATTTAAAAAATCGTTAACTGTTTTCTCATAAAACACCTAGTGAAATCGTTTTTTCTAAATTTAAACGCCAAATCTAAATGCTTTTTCATGTTTGAATTTCAGAATAATCGAATATATTTTTCTGCAATGATAAAATCTGTTTCTACATTAATAAAATTTGCACTCTGCCCATAATGTTTACTGTATATTCAAATATGCTTACTGCATTCATAATTTTTTTTTTTTTTTTTTTTGCATTAAGTAAAATTGTTCACAGTTTTCTGCATAAACTATTTCTAGCATTCTGCATAAAATTATTTTCTGTTCAGCATTATTTAAAAATTGTTCACTCTCTTTTCTGCGTAAATTATTTTCTGTTCACTATTTAAAAAAATTGTTCCTTGTTTTCTCATAAAACACCTAGTGAAATCTTGTTTTCTAATTTTAAAAGTCAAATCTGAATGCTTTTTCATGTTTAAATTTCAAAGTAAACGAATATATTTTTCTGCATTGATAAAATCTTTTCCTACATTAATAAAATTTGCTCTCTGTACATCATGTTCACTGTATATTCGAATCTGCTTACTGCATTCATAAAATCTGTTTTTTGCATTAAGTAAAACTGTTCACTATTTTCTCATAAAAATTGTTCACTGTTTTCTGCATAAACTATTTCTAGCATTTTGCATAAAATTATTTTATGTTCAGCATTATTTAAAAAATTGTTCACTCTCTTTTTTGCGAAAATTATTTTCTGCTCACTATTTAAAAAATTATTCCCTGTTTTCTCATAAAACACCTAGTGAAATCTTGTTTTCTAATTTTAAAAGCCAAATCTGAATGCTTTTTCATGTTTAAATTTCAAAATGAACGAATTTGTTTTTCTGCATTGATAAAATATGTTTCTACATTAATAAATTTGTACTCTGCACATCATGTTTACTGTATATTCGAATCTGCTTACTGTATTCATAAAATCTGTTTTTTGCATTAAGTAAAACTGTTCACTGTTTTCTGCATAAACTATTTCTAGCATTCTGCATAAAATTATTCTCTGTTCAGCATTAATTTAAAAAATTATTCACCCTCTTTTCTACGTAAATTATTTTTTGTTCACTATTTAAAAAATTATTCCCCGTTTTCTCATAAAACACCTAGTGAAATCTTGTTTTCTAATTTTAAAAGCCAAATCTGAATGCTTTTTCATGTTTAAATTTCAAAATGAACGAATTCGTTTTTTTGCAATGATAAAATCTGTTTCTACATTAATAAAATTTGCACTCTGCCCATCATGTTTACTGTATATTCGAATTTGCTTACTGCATTCATAATTTTTTTTTTTTTTTTTTTGCATTAAGTAAAACTGTTCACTGTTTTCTCATAAAAATTGTTCACTGTTTTCTGCATAAACTATTTCTAGCATTTTGCATAAAATTATTTTCTGTTCAGCATTATTTAAAAAAATTGTTCACTCTCTTTTTTGCGTAAATTATTTTCTGTTCACTATTTAAAAAAATTGTTCCCTGTTTTCTCATAAAACACCTAGTGAAATCTTGTTTTCTAATTTTAAAAGCCAAATCTGAATGCTTTTTCATGTTTAAATTTCAAAATGAACAATTTTTTTTTTTGCATTGATAAAATCTGTTTCTACATTAATAAAATTTGCTCTCTGTACATCATGTTCACTGTATATTCAAATCTGCTTACTGCATTCATAAAATCTGTTTTTTGCATCAAGTAAAACTGTTCACTGTTTTCTCATAAAAATTGTTTACTGTTTTCTGCATAAACTATTTCTAGCATTTTGCATAAAATTATTTTATGTTCAACATTATTTTAAAAATTGTTCACTCTCTTTTCTGCGTAAATTATTTTATGTTCACTATTTAAAAAATTATTCCCTGTTTTCTCATAAAACACCTAGTGAAATCTTGTTTTCTAATATTAAAAGCCAAATCTGAATGCTTTTTCATGTTTATATTTCAAAATGAACGAATTTGTTTTTCTAAATTGATAAAATATGTTTCTACATTAATAAAATTGCACCTTGCACATCATGTTTACTGTATATTCGAATATGCTTACTACATTCATAAAATCTGTTTTTTGCATTAAGTAAAACTGTTCACTGTTTTCTGCATAAACTATTTATAGCATTCTGCATAAAATTATTTTATGTTTAACATTATTTAAAAAATTGTTCACTCTCTTTTTTGCATAAATTATTTTCTGTTCACTATTTAAAAAATTATTCCCTGTTTTCTCATAAAACACCTAGTGAAATCCTGTTTTCTAATTTTAAAAGCCAAATCTGAATGCTTTTTCATGTTTAAATTTCAAAATGAACAAATTTTTTTTTGCATTGATAAAATCTGTTTCTACATTAATAAAATTTACACTCTGCCCATCATGTTCACTGTATATTCGAATCTGCTTAGTGCATTCATAATTTTTTTTTTTTTTTTTTTTGTATTAAGTAAAACTATTCACTGCTTTCTCATAAAAATTGTTCACTGTTTTCTGCATAAACTACTTCTAGCATTTTGCAGAAAATTATTTTCTGATCAGCATTATTTAAAAAATTGTTCACTCTCTTTTCTGCGTAAATTATTTTCTATTCACTATTTAAAAAAATTTTTCACTATTTTCTCATAAAACACCTAGTGAAAGCATTTTTTCTAAATCTAAACGCCAAATCTGAATGCTTTTTCATGTTTGAATTTCACAATAATTAAATCTATTTTTTCTGCATTGATAAAATCTGTTTCTACATTAATAAAATTTTCTCTCTGCACATCATGTTTACTGTATATTCGAATCTTCTTACTGCATTCATAAAATCCGTTTTTTGCATTAATTAAAACTGTTCACCGTTTTCTCATAAAAATTGTTCACTATTTTCTGCATAAACTACTTTTAGCATTGGTGCGTTTATTGCACTTAAATGCTTTTGTGTTTTTTTAAATATGTAACCATATGAATAATGGACAAACTCCATGAAAGAAAAATGAATGATTCGTATAAATCACCGAATGGTAAATGCCTCGAATAATTTGAATTTGTAAAAAAGTTCGAATTAGTTGAATGTAGAAATTCGGGAAAAATCAATGGAAAATCAATGAACATACCAAATCGTGAAGGTGTACATAAGATGTACAGATAGTCTAGACTTGTTGAGAAATTTGACTTCGTTGAAAGTACAAAATAATGAAAATTCAAGGGAAAAGTATGTACGTTAGATGTACAGATCGTATGAATTTGTTTAAAAATTTGAATTTGTTGAATGTGCAAAACCGTGAAAACTCAAGGAAAAATAGTGTACATTAGATGTATAGATAGTACAAATTTGTTGAAAAATTCGAATTCGTTGAGTGTGTAAAATCGTGAAAATTCAAATGAAAATTAATTACATTAGATGTATAGATCGTCCAAATTTGTTTCCAAATTTGAAGTCGTCAAATGTACAAAATTGTGAAAATTCAATTTAAAACTGTGTACTAATTTACTAATCATTCTAATTTGACGAAAATTTCTAATTTGATGAAAATTTCAAAATTGTTGAATGGACAAAATCGTGTAAACTCAATGGAAAATCAAAGAACGTACCAAATCATTGAGTAGCACATGCAGCACTACAAACATTAGTGTAGCAATGGTGGACAGCTCACCCCTAAAATTGATGCATAAACTTTCCAGGGATGCTCTGCATCCTTGAAAACGGTGCATTACAAAGGGTTGGATATCTGTGTATACACGTGAGTGTGGATGGGTACTTCTGGTCAGGGCTCAACAGTGTCGAGCGATTGTGCAGCACATGTAGAACTGTTTACTATCTTTGGTCATTTTCAAGGATGCTAGTCGAAACACTCTTCCCATAATCTGTGACTACTGGTTAGAAGTAATAGCAAATGGGTACTTCTGGTCAAGGCTCAACAAGTAATGTACAATAAATCTAATTTGGGTGATAAGTGTTATGTGTGTAACATTTCAAATTACACAAACAAAATATTGGAAACATCAATATATCTAACTGGAGGCATTTCACTTCCTAAGGTGTTTCCTACATTACAAAGCAGAGGAAATTGTCCAACCAAAGCACAAGAATCATATCTAGCAACAAAGAACGGTAGGGAAAAAATGAGCAAGTGATTTCATATAAACTTAGCCAAAACTGATGAACAATTAATCTTTAGATTTACAAAAGTTGAATGTACATGATCATCAGTTGTCAGACATTAACAACAACATTTTGTATTGCACAGAACATGTAGACATTAACAACAAGGTCTCATGTTCGTAGGTAGAAATTTTTGGAAATCATCATTACTTGAATCTGAGAAGTCTGAAATATCTCTTTCATCATCTAACGCAGTAACTTCATTAATAGACTTGTTGGCTCGCTCTTGCACCTTCCCCTTTAGATGCTTCCTAGCTTTTTGGATTGCATGAAAACGGTCTAATCGCCTTTGCATTTGATTGTTCTCTTGTTCAAGACGAGCAAGTATGTTGGCAGGTTCATCTCTAGGTAACTCGGTTGAGCATGCCTTAGGAACTCGTAAACCATGCCATCGACAATACACCTCCAACTCACACCTCTTCTCGTATAGGGTTGACCATGGTGGTTCTGCTACGGTGAACTCTATTGCGGTGGTATCTGTACTTAGTTTTGTAGGTTTGCCGACCATGATGTGCCCGACACTTCCAAGACTCTCATACGTGTATATTGGCCTATCAGATCTCTTTTTACGCATGCTAGTAAATAGTAGTAACTTTTGAACATTTGTCTGTATCTGTCTAGATTGTCTTGATTTGTCTGGAAGCTATTCACGCATGCTGGTGAATAGTGATATGTAGCCAGTGAAATAGTGATTTGTCGCCAGTGAATAGTGATTTGTCGCAAATTTAACTTACCCACCCGTGGTTTCATTTTTAACACTTATCCCACTTGTGTTTCACTCCGTTACTATTCCGTAACCCACCTCCCTATCAAAATTTTAAAACTTATATACATTCACCAATAGTCTTGCCATAGAATCTCTCTTGCACCCAACATTTTTGTTTATTGTTTTTTTTTTTAGTTGCAACTTACGCATATGCAAGTAACAATAATATGCAAGTATTATAAAAGATTTAATTGCTTGAGTTAAAATCATCTCCTTCATTAATAAATAAGGAGTTTAAAAAAAAATTAGAAAGGTTTTTATTGATAATCTTAATTACAGATATTATATATAAGGACAAATATACAAAATTATGCATGTTATATTATAATAATCATTCATTTAGTTAGAAAATAATTCTAAAATTATGTAATAATAAATCATTCAGTTATAATTTCTCAAAAATATATATAAAGAAAATTCAGGATTAAATCCATGCAACGCATGGAACTTTCACTAGTATCTTTTATAAATTTAAGCATTATAAAACATTTCATTCACACTTTAAGGGTATCATTTGATTCATTTCTTTCAATTTAAATTTTGAACAAATCTTTCTATATATATATAATCATTCTATTACATTCCTTCCAAAATGGCAAAATGATAGATAGTTTGATAGCCATCCAAACGCATCACAAAACAAATATCTTTTTTTTTTTTTTTTTTTTTTTTTTTTTTTTTTTTTTTTTTTTTTTTTTTTTTTTTCTTTTTTATGAAAAACCAAAATATTTTAAACAAAAATATTTTAAATATCATAGGACATTTCACTTTTGTTATGTTTTGAGTTGATACCACTTCTATTTCTTGCAAAGTTACAGTGTCTCCAAGTTCTTGTTCCACATGTAATAGACAGTTTACTTATTGCAAAAAATAGATTTTATGAATGTAATAAGCAGATTCGAATATACAGTGAACATAATGTATAGAGAGAAAATTTTGTTAATGTAGAAATACATTTTACCAATGCAAAAAACAAATTCATTCATTTTCAAATTTAAACATGAAAAAGCATTCAGATTTAGCTTTTAAAATTAGAAAACAAGATTTCACTAAATGTTTTATGAGAAAACAGGGAACAATTTTTTTAAATAGTGAATAGAAAATAATTTACGCAGAAAAGAGATTGAATAATTTTTTAAATAATGCTGAACAAAAAATAATTTTATGCAGAATGCTAGAAATAGTTTATGCAAAAAACAGTAAACAATTTTTATGAAAAAACAATGAACAGTTTTACTTAATGCAAAAAACAGATTTTATGAATGCAGTAAGTAGATTCAAATATACAGTAAACATGATGTACAGAGAGAAATTTTTTTTTAATGTAGAAATAGATTTTATTAATGCAGAAAAACAAATTCGTTCATTTTGAAATTTAAACATGAAAAAGCATTTAGATTTGACTTTTAAAATTAGAAAACAAGATTTCACTAGTGTTTTATGAGAAAACAGGGAACAATTTTTTAAATTGTGAACAGAAAATAATTTACACAGAAAAGAGATTGAACAATTTTTTAAATAATGCTAAACATAAAATAATTTTATGCAGAATGCTAGAAATAGTTTATGCAGAAAACAGTGAACAATTTTTATGAGAAAACAGCGAACAGTTTTATTTAATGCAAAAAACAGATTTTATGAATGCAGTAAGCAAATTCGAATATACTGTAAATATGATGTGCAGAGTGCAAATTTTATTAATGTAGAAACATATTTTATCAATTTAGAAAAACAAATTCGTTCATTTTGAAATTTAAACATGAAAAAGCATTCAAATTTGTCTTTTTAAATTAGAAAACAAGATTTCACTAGGTGTTTTATGAGAAAACAGGGAATAATTTTTTAAATAGTGAACAGAAAATAATTTACACAGAAAAGATGGTGAACAATTTCTTAAATAATGCTGAACATAAAATAATTTTATGCAGAATGCTAGAAATAGTTTATGCAGAAAATAG
The DNA here is from genome assembly GCF_001633185.2 of Quercus lobata. Taxonomy (NCBI): domain Eukaryota; kingdom Viridiplantae; phylum Streptophyta; class Magnoliopsida; order Fagales; family Fagaceae; genus Quercus; species Quercus lobata. The sequence goes on along the minus strand of NC_044906.1, from coordinate 30,314,407 downwards.
TGAACAATTTTTATGAGAAAACAGTGAACAGTATTACTTAATGCAAAAAACAGATTTTATGAATTCAGCAAGTAGATTCGAATATACAGTAAACATGATGGACAGAGTGCAAATTTTTTTTTGATAGGATAGAGTGCAAATTTTATTAATGTAGAAACAAATTTTATCAATGCAAAAAAATAGATTCGATTATTGGGAAATTCAAACATGAAAAAGCATTCAGATTTGGCGTTTAGATTTAGAAAAAACGATTTCACTAGGTGTTTTATGAGAAAACAGTGAAAGATTTATTAAATAGTGAACAGAAAATAATTTACGCAGAAAAGAGAGTGAACAATTTTTTAAATAATGCTAAACAGAAAATAATTTTATTCAGAATGCTAGAAATAATTTATGCAAAAAACAATGAACAATTTTTATGAGAAAACAGTGAACAGTTCTACTTAATGTAGAAATTAAATTCATATTTTGAAATTAAAATCTATATATTTTACAATGCTTCTATTTAAATAAATTAAAACGTAAAAAAGCTACTTATTTTTATGTTTATGTTTATTTGTCGATAATCCAAAAAAAAAAATTTACCAGGTACTCGAGCTTGGTGAGCTCGAGTACTCTATAAATAAAATAAACACCATTTTTTTTTTATTTGTCGATTATCCCCAAAAAAAAATTACAAGGTACTTGAGCTTGGTGAGCTCGGGTAGCTTAGTGAGCTTGGTGGTATTTGGCCATTTTGGCCTATATCTATGTGTAAACTGTGAACTAGGAGCATCCTCATGCAAAAATTCACCTTTATTTTAGCATAATTTTTTTTTTTTTTTTTTTACATATTTGTTTTTAAATATCTCACATTAAATTATTTATTTTATATTATATTTTATTAAAATATCAATTTTTTATTTTTTAATTGTTTCTCTTTTTCACACATAACAACCACCATTCGCTCTTTTTCTTATGAATAATGTCAGTGTAAATTTACATAATTATTATAACAAATTTATAAATTTACGCAATTATACATAAACTAATATAAGTCATTTTTAAGTAAAATTATGTAAATTTTACACATTTTTCTATTATACATGAATTCTAAACATGTGCTTGTACCTCATTGATTTAATTGAAATTTGACTACTACAGTTGGCCTTTAAGCTTTTTATAGACAGTGGATTAGAATGTGGTAGGCCTACACCTCCAAAATTGTTTTTTACAAAATGCTACAATTACGGTGCTTATCTATTTTTAACTATTGGTACTGATTTTGCTTCTTCTTCTTCTTCTTCTTTTTTTCTTCTTTTTTTTTTCTTATAAAAAATGGGAGTATTATTTAATTATCTATACTACTATTTAAGGGGCTGCACCTGTTTGGACCGGATTTTTTTTTTGTTCCAAAATACCCCTATTCCCTAGGTTTAAGTAGGAACAAAATTAAAGGATAGTTCGGTAAAAATACTTCTAACTTTTACTAAAGCATTGCCTACAAAATAGGACCACAATTTTTTTTTTTTTTTTTTTTTTACAATTTCAAGCAAAATAAATCCTAAATTTTAGTCCTATCAAAAAAAAAAAATCCTAAATTTTAGGATTTTAGAATCCTCTACTAATAGCCTACTAACCAACACGGTTTTACATTTAAAAAAAAAAATGTTTTAGGTATTTTTATTCCTAAAAGTTTGCCTATTATTTAGAAGCAATTTCCTCCACAATTTTATAATTTTATCTTTAAAGATAACTTCCCCAGTATCATTTTTCTCTTTCAAACTTTACGTATATAGCAATTGCTTACAGAGTCATCATACGAACGGTTGGTTTTTTTTTTTTTTTTTTTTTCCTTCTCATTTAACTTTGTATTTTGCAATTATATTGTAACACAATTGATTCTCTATTTTCTATGTAATGATTTGTGGTGAAGTTGAAGTAAATGCAAAGGAATTTAAGAAACTTTAAGAACCGTAAAATTCATTGATAGAATCCTCACATGAGCAGTTGATACTTTTTTTTTTCTTTCTCATTTAACTTTGCATTTTGCAACTATTTTCTAACAAAGTTGATTCTCTACTTTCTGTATAGGGAAGAAAGGGTGGAGTTGAAGTATATGCAAAGGAATTTAAGACCCAAACAATTCATTGAAGGTATGTTCTTAAATTCTTAGTAGGAAATTTCATTAAAATTTTACATAAAAATTTTGCATTCTAATTATAGGCTTATCTCTTTTGTGTTCAACGGGAACCCAAGTAGTCAAGTACTCAACTAATGCAGCCTGGATGTAACAACCATAAATTAAAAAAAAAATAAAAAAAGTTTGTTATTTGGCAAAGGTGAATTTTTTTTTTTTTATATGAGTTCATTTGACACAAACGTGCTATCCGAGAAAGTACCAAAATTTTCAATGGCAGTTGGGCAAGAAAAAAGAGTCTTGAAATGAAAAGAACCTGATGAAATTTGAAAGGAATTGGCATACCCTTTATATGTAAAAAAAAATACACAAGAAGAACCAAGAAACATGTACCAAGAATGAGAATGGGAGTTGAAGTTTGTTGTTTGTGAATAAAGGATTCAATAATGTCAATGGAGTTATAAAGCTTAGATTTGGATTTGGAGTTTCTTCAGTTTTTTTTTTTCTTCCATTATCAAAGCTTAACGTTTTTTTTTTCTTTGCATAAAAAAAAAAAAATAATAAAAAACTTAACTTTTCTTTAAATTTTTTTTTTTTTTCAATAACCACTTTCCCTTAAACTCATCTCATGTTGGTTTTTTTTTTTTTTTTTTTTTGAAGAAAAAAAATATACTAAAAAGTAGAAATCAATCATATCCAAAAGAAATCCAAAAAATTTCAAATACCACGTTCAAACCCACATTCAAACTTCTATCCAAAAAAAAAAAAAACCACGTTCAAATTTATCCAAAAAAAAAAAAAAACCCTACTTTCAAATATTTAACAAAACTTTCGGATAACTACTACTAAAAAAACTTAAGGAAGTTAAAAAAAGAACAAAATAGGACTACTCTCTGGATTAAACGTTTTAAATTTTTTTTTTTTTTTTAATATAATTTGCTATCCTTACTCCATGATCTCACGTTTGTTAGTTTGGTTTTTTTTTTTTTTTTTTTTTTTTTTTTTCAAATATCTTCTTATTTATTTTGAATTTAAAGAAAAAAAAAATCCTATTTATTATTATTTTTTTTTTTGGGAAAAAACACTCTTATTAAAACATTCCCTACAAAATAGGACCACAATTTTTCTTTTCCTTTTTTACAATTTCAAGCAAAATAAATCCTAAATTTTAGGATTTTAGAATCCTCTACTAATAGCCTACTGACCAACACGGTTTTCCATTTAAAAAAAAAAATATATTTTAGGTATTTTTATTCCTAAAAGTTTGCCTATTATTTAGAAGCAATTTCCTCCACAATTTTTTAATTTTATCTTTAAAGATAACTTCCCCAGTATCATTTTTCTCTTTTAAACTTTACGTATATAGCAATTACTTACAGAGTCATCATATGAACGGTTGGTTTTTTTTTTTTTTTTTTCCTTCTCATTTTACTTTGTAGTTTGTAATTATATTCTAACTCAATTGATTCTCTATTTTCTGTATAGTGATGAGATGGTGAAGTTGAAGTAAATGCAAAGGAATTTAAGAAACTTTAAGAACCATAAAATTCATTGATAGAATCCTCACATGAGTAGTTGGTACTTTTTTTTTTTCTTTCTCATTTAACTTTGCATTTTGCAACTATTTTCTAACAAAGTTGATTCTCTATTTTCTATATAGGGAATAAAGGGTGGAGTTGAAGTATATGCAAAGGAATTTAAGACCCAAACAATTCATTGAAGGTATGTTCTTAAATTCTTAGTAGAAAATTTCATTAAAATTTTACATAAAAATTTTGCATTCTAATTATAGGCTTATGTTCAATGGGAACCCAAGTAGTGAAGTACTCAACTAATGCACCCTGGATGTAACAACCATAAAAAAAAAAGAGTTTGTTATTTGGCAAAGGTGAATTATTTGTTGATATGAGTTCATTTGACACAAACGTGCTATCCGAGAAAGTGCCAGAGTTTTCAATGGCAGTTGGGCAAGAAAAAGAGTCTTGAAATGAAAAGAACCTGATGAAATTTGAAAGGAATTGGCATACCCTTTATATGTAAAAAAAAATGCACAAGAAGAACCAAGAAATATGTACCAAGAATGAGAATGAGAATGGGAGTTGAAGTTTGTTGTTTGTGAATAAATGATTCAATAATGTCAATGGAGTTATAAAGCTTAGATTTGGATTTGGAGTTTCTTTAATTTTTTTTTTTTCAAGGCTTAACGTTTTTTTTTCTTTGCATAAAAAAAAAAAAAAAAAAAAAAAAAAAAAAAAACTTAACTTTTAAAAAAAAAAAAAATTTCAATTACCACTTTCCCTTAACTCATCTCACGTTTGGTTTTTTTTTTTTTTTTTTTTTGAAGAAAAAAAAAATACTAAAGTAGAAATCAATCATATCTAAAAGAAATCCAAAAAATTTCAAATACCACATTCAACCCACGTTCAAATTCTATCCAAAAAAAAAAAAAAAACCACGTTCAAATTTATCCCAAAAAAAGAAAAAACCCTACTTTCAAATATTTAACATAACTTTCGGATAACTACTACTAAAAATACTTAAGGAAGTTAAAAATATGCAACACATGTATATGTTCTGAAATTCAAATTCTTAAAAAAAACTAGCCTCTAAGCACGCGCTCACGCACATGCTCAGAGGCTTTTCTATTTTTTGGATAAGGATTAATTTAGGGCATTTATTATAATTTGGGATTACTACATTTTCCAGTCATAAAAAAAAAACCTAGGTGTGATGAGTATTATGTGTGGTGAAATAATTTTTCATCACACCCCTAGGTTTTTTTTGTAATTGGAAAATGTAGTAATCCCAAATTATAATAAATGCTCTAAATTAATCCTTACCCAAAAAATAGAAAAGCCTCTGAGCACGTGCGTGAGCGCGTGCTTAGAGGCTAGTATATATATAAGAGGTTATACAATAATAGACGGTTCAAGTTTTAAGGGACACAGTCTACTAGTCTCAAGGTTTTCCATATCCCATACAAAAAGTACATATACAAAAGCAAGATAGGTAACGTAGATTTCCAAAACGAATTGTTGTTGGTTTCTCCTCTTTGCTAAAGCATCCACAAAGTTATTAGCTTCACGGAAGATGTGGCACACTTGGACGGTCCAGTTGTGTTCCATAAGGTTCTCACAATCACAGAGTAATGAAATAACATCTAATGAGATTCAAGGTTTTCCATATCCCATACAAAAAGTACATTTACAAAAGCAGGATAGGTATCGTAGATTTCCAAAAGGCATTGTTGTTGGTTTCCCCTCTTTGCTAAAGCATCCGCGTAGTTATTAGCTTCAAGGAAGATGTGGCACACTTGGACAGTCCAATCGCATTCCATAAGGTTCTTGCAATCACAGAGTAATGAAATAGCATCTAATGAGATATCATTTTTAGTGGTTAATCAGGAAAGAAGTGTCATAGAATCAATTTCAAGATGAATAAATTTAAAACCCAGCTCCCATTCCATAATTAGGCCCTGTCGAAATGCTCCTAATTCAACAATATTATTAGAAGTAATACCCATGTTTAAAGAAAAACCTGAAATCCATGTACCAACGCTATTGCACAATAGACCACTTGCACCAGCCAATCTTGGATTACCTATAACACTGTCATTCGTATTTAATTTTATAAAAGGTTCTTGTGGAGCAATCCATTTAATGATCCTAGGGATCTTAATTTTAATAGTCTTGTTAGGGCAAGCTAAATAGAGAATCACCCTCACTTCATGTAATTCGTTTATTAGATCCTTAAAATGAATCACTTGTTTGGTTATTAATGTTGGTAACCTTTGCAATGTAAAAAAAAAAAAAAAAAAAATCCCTTTCAAGACTCAATCTCCATGCTACCCATTTGAGTTCTTTGATGATCCTAAAAAGTATATAGATTTTTTTTATTATACAAAATTGTAAATTACAGACCATAATGTTTGGATTCATATTTATTTTGCCCCTAAAGTTTTAAAATTTTTAATTTGGTTCCCTAATGTTACCAATTTTTTGATTGGGAAATGGGAACCCTTCTGTCCACACCTTCATTAAGTAACATCTAAGCATGTTATGTATGGTAGATGAACCAATCAAATCATGCCACGCCAAACAAATAATGTCAACTCAATTAAACAACATTAAAAAATTAAAAAGCTAAGAAAAATCCAAAAAAAGGAATATAATTTTATCCTCTTGCCATCCAAACAAAACCAAACATCTTAATTACCTTTGTATTAGAACTCATTTCGTTCTCCCTTGTGTGTGTTTGTTTCTAAAAATAAAAAAATAAACAAGAGATTTGAATCACTCACTACAATCTCCTTCAAACTCAGAAGCCCATCACCAAATTATTCACAACCCACTTTTGGGTCTTAGTTTTAGTTTGTACCCAACCCAAATTAAACATTTGTGACAAAATCATCCAGACATTAGAGAAATTTCTAGTGCTATTTGGGAATGAGAGAACCAAATTGGTGTTGCACTTGTACCAATACCGTTGAGGAAATAATTTTGATTTCAAATGGCTTCTAACTTTCTAGGAAGGTGGACATATGAAAACTGGAAAGTGATTTCCACTCCACGTCAAGTAATTTTTTTATTATTATTTATTATATTTTTTAAGAGAAAAAGACAAAAACACATCAAAAAAATTTTGATTCACTAAAAACCCAAAATATAAAAATCATTCAAATTTACGGTGCTTTTGTTTGTTTTGTTTTTTTTGAGTATTGAAAGTTTGGTACTGATTCCACTTTTGAGATAGTGGAGTGACTGGAGTACAATAAGGTGTTACACTTTACTCACCGGTACATGTGAAGGTGGGCCATCCAAGACAACCTTTAATCTCCGCGTGCAATAAACAGTTGTACGCTTGTACTAATATTATTGATTGAAGAGTGCTAGTAACGAGAGTTTAAGGGGTATTTGGTTGAAGAGTTTGAATGATGTTGTTTAGGTGTTTTTAATATACGTGTGGATGAAAAAGTGTGTAAATGTGTTTAAAATATTCAAAAAGTTGCTCAAAATAGGCTACCGAATAGGCACTAAATAATGATAATTCATTTTTAAAAAGTTTTGAAATTATTTTTATAAAATATAAAAAAAATTGTCAAAATATTAATTATTATTTTCATAAAAATTTTCTTTAAATAAATGGTTGATTATTACCCTTACATCATCCGTTAACATTTTCCTCGATTGATTGCACTTCCAGGACTTGGCCCTAGAGCAGCCTACATCTATTTGCTGGGTTTCTTCTTCAGAATCAACAATTTGCTCTTTCATCAGTAGTCTTTTGTGTTTGTGTTATCAATCAAAAACTGTTCCTTTTCTTGATTTTCAAAAAAAGAAAAAAAAAAAAGAGTTCCCTTTCCAAGTATGGCTCGGGCTCTTGTTTCTACCATAATGGAGGATGAAATGGGAAATTAGTCATAATTTCCCAACTATCTAGTTAGTAGTTCAGGTTTACAAACTATATTATTTATTAGCATCTCGAGTCTAAAAGACTCGATTTTGGCCTATAAATCGAGCATCAAAGACTCGATTTCTATGTTCTAATTATGTCCGATGTGGCATATTTTTTCACGTGGCAATTACATGGAAATCGAGTCTCTAAGACTCGATTTATAACGCTTATAAATAAGAACAAATCAAACCACAACATCAGAGGACAACCAGAGAAAAAAAAAACCCAGAAACAGAAAAGAGAGAGAAGATCGAGATCGGAGAAAAAAAACCACCAAAACCCAGGGCGCGCGAGCCCAAGGCGCGCACGAGTCCAAGCTGCGCGGCAGCCTAGGCCATGCGCCAGTGAGGTGAGCTCTCTCTTCCTCTGATCTGAGTCTCTAAGTTTGGGATTGTTGTATTCTGGGATTTCTGAAATTTGGTTTTGGGTATTTTGGCTGGTACATGATACTTCAAATTTTTTTTTAAAATGTTTTTGGTTTATAAATCAAGCCTTAGAGGCTTGATTTCTAGGTAGTTCCCACGTGGCAAAAAATGCCACATCAGATATGATTAGACCATGAAAATCAAGTCTTTGAGACTTGATTTATAGGCCAAAATCGAATCTCAAAGACTCGATATGCTAGTAAAAAATATAGTTTTGAAAACTTAACTACTAACTAGATAGTTGGAAAAATTAAATTAGTTACCTAGATTCCCCCATAATGGACCAGCTTGGTTCACTCATTGCTTCAGAGTACCAAGACTGGCTTGGTTCACTTTTTGCTTAAGAGTTCACATCCATAGTAAATGTCAAGGAAGAAGTCGAAAAGCTTAATGAGTGAAGGAGAAGGCTGTAAATTACGACCATAAAGTTTGATTCATATTTATTTTGCCCCTAAAGTCTTAAAAATTTTAATTTGGTTCCCTTATGTTACTAATTTTTTGATTGGGAAATAGGAACCTTCTGTCCACGCCTTCATTAAGTAACACCTAAGCACCACCAGTGGGTGTGGTACAACTGGTAGGTGACTGCTGAGGCTTCACCACATCCTAGGTTCGAGTTCTCACGAGGACTGTAATTGTAATTTCTGGAAGTCCCAGAAATCAATAGAGCTTGGGGTGTGTGTGGGTTCGGAGTTTTCGAGCTTCAGTTCGAGCTGGTGGTACCCATGGGCTTACCCAACAGTACCGTGGAGTGTGGGACAATGACTGCCACACATGAATCCCCTTTTTTTCTTTAAAAAAAAAAAAAAAGTTAACACCTAAGCATGTTATGTATGCTGGATGAACCAATCAAATCATGTCACAGCTCTCATCAAAAAATCATGTCACGCCAAACATTCAGCAAAAAAAAAAAAAAAAAAAATCATGTCACGCCAAACAAGTAATGTAAAGTCAATTAAAAAACATTAAAAAAATCAAAAAGCTGAAAAAGTCCTTAAAAAAACGAAATAAAATAAAAAGGAATATAATTTTATTCTCTTGCCATCCAAACAAAACCAAACATCTCTGAAAACTGTATTTTTGCATTTCTTATACACCCTACTATAAATACCCTTATACCCATGAAATGTAGAGAACTTTCAGAAAGAATTTTGAGAGAAAAACCCTAGAGAAAAACAAGATTGACTCATCTACAATTTTCATCATTTGCTAACACTTAATTAAACAAGAGATTTAGAATCACTAGATTCACTACAACCTCCTTTAAGCTTAAAATCCCATCACCAAATCATTCATAACCCACTTTTGGGTCTTAGTTTTAGTTCAATACCCAGCCCAAACTAAACATTTGTGACAAGGGGCCGTTTGTTACTATTATTTAAATAACAGTTTTTATTGTTTAAATAACATTACACGTATTTTTACACATTTCTTCACCATACGTATTTTCAAAAAATACAAACAACATTACTAAAAATCTCTTATCAAACGAGCCCAAAATCACCTAGACATCATTAAAAATTATAGTGCTATATTCAGCTTCTGGTAAAATATAGTAGATTAGAAAATATTGGAATGAGAACCAAATTGGTGTTGCACTTGTACCAATAACATTAAGAAAATCATTTTGATTTCAAATGGTTTCTACTTTCTAGGTACGTGGGCATTTTTTTTTTCTTTTTTTGAGAAAGAGGTAGGGGACATATTGAAACTGGAAAGTAATTTCCAAGCCACATCAAGTAATTTATTATTATTATTATTATTATTATTATTATTATTATTATTATTAGAGAAAAAGACAAAAACACATCAAGGGAATTTTAGTCCACTAAAAACCCACAATATAAAATTCATTCAAACAATATCCTAATGTCTAATATTATGTAAAATGGGCTTACTAGTTTACCAAAAAAAAAAGTAAAATGGGCTTACCGACCATTTTTCCACATTCAATATTAAAATATCCCACGAGAACTCTGCATGATTAATTTAGCTTCTTTTTTTTTTTTTCATTTTTTTGAAGGGAACTGAGCTGTCTAATCCAATTTTGAAAATGAGGTGAAGCATAATCTAATCAGTGGGTAAAATAAAATAAAATCAGTGAACAAATGTGAACTAATTGACTACATGTGTTCATCAAAAAATAAACTACGTAGGGTCCGTTTGGATACAGCTGAAAACTGAAAACTAAAAAATATTGTAGTAAAATAATTTTTAAATATGTGAATAATACCGTGGGATCTATTTTTAATGAAAAATTTGCTAAAAAATGAAATTTGTGGATCCCATGAACAGTGCACGGGACCCACTAATTTGCTGAAAAGGGTGAGAAAAGTCAAACTTTGCGGCTACTGTTCATGAATAGTGCATGAACAATAACCGTAAGTCTCATAAACGCATGCAAAAAAAAAAAAAAAAAAGCTAAACGCAGACGCGTTGGGTTTTTCAGCCCAATCCAAACGTAACCTATGTACCCATTTGGTTTTGGCATTTATTGCGTTTTAGCATTTGCATTTTGGGCATGGGACCCACGCTACAGTTGCACGTAATAAATGCGTCATTCTTCTTCTTTTTTTTTTTTTAGCCATTAATGTTGACTTTTCCTATGAATAGTGCACCCGTATACTGTTCATGGGTTCCACAAACTTCACTTTTCAGCAATTTTTTCATTAAAAATGGATCTTATGGTACTATTCACACATTTAAAATTTTTTTTGCTATAATATTTTCAGTTTCAGTTTTCAATTTCAATAAAAACAAGTTGAATCTAAACAAACCCTCCATGTGAAGGTAGGCCCTCTTTACCCACCAGCACGTGTGAAGGTGGGCCCTCTGAGACAACCAAGGCTTAATCTCCGCGTTGACTGACATTAGTGATTGATTGCACTTCCAGTTCTTGGTCTTGTAGCTGCTACACATAAATCTATTGGTTGCGTTTCTTCTCCACAATCTTCAATTTGCTCTTTCATCAGTAGTCTCTTTGTGTTTGTGTTTGTGTTATCAATCAAAAAGAGTTCCTTTTCTTGATTTTCAAAAAAAAAAAAAAAAAAAAATCCATTTCCAAAGTATGGCTTCGGCTCTTGTTTCTACCATCGTGGACCAGCTTGGTTCACTCATTGCTTCAGAGTTCAAAGACCGGTTTGGTTCGCTTTTTGCTTCAGAGGTTGCGTCGATTGTAAATGTCAAGGAAGAAGTCGAAAAGCTTGAACGCAAATTCCACGAGATCCAGGCAAAGCTCAACGATGCAGAGGAAAGGCAAGTGAAGGAGGAAGCTGTGAAGCTTTGGTTAGAAAAGCTCAACGACGTATCCTATGAGATGGCCGACATTTTGGATGAGTGGAACACTGCCAAGATCAAAGCAGACATTGAGAAAGAAGAAGAAGCTGAAACTAGTACTCCTAAAAGGAGGAAGTTATTGTCTCGATCCAACTTGAATTCCTCAGTTTCTACTATTTCTTAGCGTCGTGATTTTGCTCTTAAGATAAAAGAAATTACTATCAAGATCAAGAACAGAGCAAGCAATTGGAGCAGAAGAAACACGGATCAACATGTATAGCAGAAGTTCAAGAAGTCATATCTGAAGCTCTTGTCGTTTAGTAGCTGTATTAGTTTTCATTAGTAATATACGACTTGTAGTTTAGTTTTTACTTTCTTTCATTTGTAATCACACGTGAGTAGGTTAGTTACTTACATGTGAGAGAAGTTGTTAGGATCTGTTAGCTCAGTGCTCTGTTTCTCGTTCTTAGCTGGACTTGGTGATGTATATAAAGTCACAAAGTAAATTAATCAAAGTAATTAGTTTTTCCCAATTCATTCTTTTCTCATATGGTATCAGAGCTCCTAGAAAGCTTGAAATTCTAGGGTTTTATAGATTTGGGAATTTCTCTTTCATCGTCCACCATTGTTGCTCGTCTCAAGCTTTCTTAAAATCTTCTCAAGCTTTTTCTTTGCTTTAATGGCTGCCACAACAGCTAATACTTCTACCACTGAATCTTCATCTTCTTCACAAGACTCACATAATCTCAATGATCCCCTGTTCTTACATCCAGGAGAAAATCCAAGGGCTGTTCTCACTTCTCAGCCTCTGGTTGGAGAAGAAAATTATTCTACTTGGGCAGGATCAGTGAGAAAGTCTTTGATTGGTAAAAATAAGCTTGGTTTTATAGATGGTTCTATAACCATTTCTTCTCCACTCGTGAATTCACCAACTGCTATTCAAGCATGGATTCGTGCTGATAATATAGTTGGTACTTGGATCATCAACTCAGTATCACCAAAACTTCAGGGTAGTATCATTTACAGAGATACTGCTTTTGAGATTTGGACTGAGCTTCGAGACACATTCAGTCAAGGAAATGGAACCAAGGTTTTCAACATCCAGAAGCAAATTGCTGAGTTCCATCAGGGAGAACAATCACTCACTGATTATTTCACTCAGCTTAAGGTCTTGTGGGATCAGCTCCAGAATCTTAGTCCATTTCCTCAGTGCACCTGTGGCAAATGCGTGTGCAATGTTAATCAGAGATTGAAGGATCTTCAAATCAAAGAAGCAACAATGAAGTTCCTCATGGGAGTCAATGATGTGTTTTCTCAAGTCAGGACACAAATTTTACTCATGGATCCACTGCCTTCTGTTAATAAGGCTCATTCTTTGTTTATCCAAGAGGAAATGCAAAGATCAGTTACTAACTCTGTTAGAGTTGAATCTACGGTTTTGGCTGCCAAGAGTTCAAGCACAAATCCAAAAGGAAAAGAAAGGCCATTGTGCACTCACTGTGGAAAGTTGGGACACACTGTGGAAAAATGTTATAAACTCCATGGTTTTCCACCTGGCTACAAATTCAAGAACAGAAATATGATGGCTCATCAAGTTTCAGCTGTTGCAAATCAGTTCCAGGGCCATCACTTAGCTTCTAATACTGATCATAATCCTATTACAAATCAGTTTCAAGGGCATTGCTTGGCTCCAACTACTGAGTATAATCATTTTGTCACTGCTCAAGCACCTGCATTCACTCCTAATCAGTATCACCATTGGAACTCACCAAACTTCAACAGTTCAAGAGCCTCACAAAGTTAATGTTGTTTCATTGCCATCCAATACAGTTGCAGGTACTGTTCCTTGTTCACCACATTCTGTCTTTTCTGCTAAGGTTGTGAATAGAAAGGCCTTTGGTGTTGAAACTTGGGTTATAGATACTGGTGCTACAAATCACATAGTTTGTTCAATGCATTTATTGACTTCTTTTACTGCAATTTCACATTTTGTGGTTGAATTACCCAATGGGGAGGCTGCACTTGTGACTCATGTTGGTACAATTAAGCTTTCCTCTCATATTACCCTAACAAATGTCCTTTGTGTGCCTTCATTTTCTTTTTACTTGATATCTGTTAGTGCCTTGACTCAATCTCAACCCTTTTGTCTTGTATTTCTGTCCAACTATTGTTTTATACAAGCCCTTACCTGTTGGAACACGATTGGAATAGGCAGAAGCATGATGGACTCTATCTGTTACAAGCCTCTAGCCTTTCTCAAGCTTCCAAGTCTCTTGATGATTTTCTTCTCAAGAATAAGTCTAGTTCTTTCACTGCCTTTTCCTCTTCTGTTTCTCATGCCAACTTGTATTCTCTATGGCATTCTAGGCTAGGACATCCATCTGACATGAAAGTTCATGCTTTAGGTCATCTTTTTCCTTTCTTGCAAAATTGTTGTACCAAAGACTGCATTGTATGCCCTTTGGCAAAGCAAAAGAGACTACCCTTTCCTTTTGAAAATAAAAGAGCTATTCATTCATTTGATCTTGTTCACATGAATGTTTGGGGGCCATTTTCCATTCCTACTACTACTGGACATAAATACTTTCTTACAATTGTATATGATGCATCAAGAGCCACTTGGGTTTTCCTCATGAAAACTAAATCTGAAGTTAGGCCTTTGATTGTTTCATTCTACAAAATGATCCATACTCAATTTCAAACCCCTATTAAGTCCATTAGAACTGATAATGCTTTAGAGTTTAACATGTTTGATTTTTACAACTCTAATGGCATTATTCATCAACAAAGCTGTGTCTACACTCCACAACAGAATTCAGTTGTGGAGAGGAAACATCAGCACATTCTTGCAACTATTAGGGCCTTGCAAATTCAGTCCAACATTCCTCTTGTTTTCTGGGGAGATTGCATCCTCACAGCTGTCTATTTGATCAATAGACTTCCTACTCCTTTTCTGCAAAATAAGTCTCCTTATGAGGTGCTTTTCAATCAAATCCCTTCTTACTCTCACCTCAGGACCTTTGGCTGCCTTTGCTTTGCTACTAATGTCAATCCACATAAACACAAGTTCACCCCTAGAGCTAGGAAGTCAGTTTTCTTAGGATACCCGTTCAATATCAAGGGTTACAAGCTACTTGATCTTCAATCTCACTCTATTTTCATCTCTAGGGATGTAATCTTTCATGAAAAGGTGTTTCCTTTTACTTCACACACTCCCCTTCCTTCATCTGCCTTAATTCCTTTGCCTAGCATTCCTCCCATCCCTCATGCCTTGCTTGATCCTATATCAACTATCAGTGTTGATTCCTTTGAGATTCATCATGATCTTGACTCAGATGATCAAGCATTTCCTGATGTTTTTGATCATGTTGCTACTGATGTTCTTGATCATGCTGTTTCTATTACTCCAGCTGTGCTTACTGATGCTCCTAGAAGGTCTACTAGGGTGCCTAAACCTCCATCTTATCTTAAGGCTTATCATTGCAACCAAATTTCATCAACCATCATCTCCAATCAGTCCCAGTCAGGCACTTCCCATCCTCTTTCTTCCTATCTTTCTTATGCCAATTTATCTCCTACCTACAAATCCTTTTGTTGCTCAATTTGTACCAACACAGAACCTAAGTATTTTTCACAAGCTGCAACTGATCCTAAGTGGCAAGATGCCATGGATGATGAGATTGCTGTCTTGGAAGCCAATAATACTTGGACTATCACTCCTTTGCCTCATGATAAACATCCTATAGGATGCAAATGGGTTTATAGGATTAAGTATAAGGCTGATGGGGCTATTGAAAGATACAAAGCAAGGTTGGTTGCAAAGGGGTTTACTCAAAAGGAGGGCTTAGATTACCTTGAAACCTTCAGCCCTGTTGCCAAGATGGTTTCTGTGAAGTGTATACTTGCAGTGGCTGCTGTGAAAGGCTGGTTCCTTAGCCAACTTGATGTAAATAATGTCTTTCTTCATGGTGACTTGCATGAAGAAGTCTACATGGCTCTCCCACCTGGTTTTCACAACAAGGGGGAGCATGGAGAACAGCTTGTATGCAGATTAAATAAGTCACTTTATGGACTTAAACAGGCCTCCAGACAATGGTTTTCTAAGTTCTCAAACACATTGATTCAACTTGGGTTTACTCAATCTAAGGCTGACTACTCACTCTTCACTAGGCAACAAGGAGATTCATTCATTGCTTTGTTAGTATATGTTGATGTCATTCTCATAGCAAGCAATGATAAGGGGCAAGTTGATCAATTTAAGGTGATGTTGAATCAGAAATTCCAGCTGAAGGATTTGGGTGCTTTGAGATATTTTCTTGGTTTGGAAGTAGCTAGGACAGAAAAAGGCATTTACCTATGTCAAAGGAAGTATGCTCTTGAGATTCTGGAGGATGCAGGGCTTCTTGGGTGCAAACCTGTAAAAGTTCCTATGGATCAAAGTTTGAAGCTCAACAAACATGATGGTTTATTACTTGATGATCCAGGGCAATATAGAAGATTGGTGGGAAGGTTGCTGTACCTAAGCATCACTAGACCTGACCTCACCTTTGCAGTCCACAAATTAAGCCAATTTATGGCTAAACCAAGAAAACCACACCTTGAGGAAGCACTTAAAGTTTTGCAGTACTTGAAGAATGAACCGGGTAAAGGCATTTTCTTCTCAGCAAATTCAGAGTTGCATGTAAAAGGTTTTACAGATTCTGACTGGGCTTCATGTCCAGATACCAGAAGTCTGTTACTGGATATTGTATATTCATTGGAGACTCATTAGTTTCTTGGAAATCAAAGAAACAATCCACTGTTTCCAGATCATCAGCAGAGGCAGAATATCGGGCTATGGCTGTTTCAACTTGTGAGATAGTTTGGATTCTTTATTTGCTAAAGGATCTTCAGGTTAATCACAGCAGAGAAGCTTTGTTGTTCTGTGACAGCCAGGTAGCACTCCACATAGGTTCCAATCCTGTTTTCCATGAACGAACGAAACACATAGAAATTGACTGCCATGTTGTAAGGAATAAAGTGTTGGAGAAAGTTATCAAACTTATCCATGTTAGAACTCAATCCCAATTAGCAGATTTGCTCACTAAGGCTATGAGCCATAAACAATTTTCAGAGCTTTTATCCAAGATGGGACTCATCAACATTTATCAACCTACAGTCCATCTTGAGGGGGAGTATCAAGATCAAGAACAGAGCAAGCAATTGAAGCAGAAGAAACACGGATCAACATGTATAGCAGAAGTTCAAGAAGTCATATATGAAGCTCTTGTCGTTTAGTAGCTGTATTAGTTTTCATTAGTAATATACGACTTGTAGTTTAGTTTTTACTTTCTTTCATTTGTAATCACACGTGAGTAGGTTAGTTACTTACACGTGAGAGAAGTTGTTAGGATCTGTTAGCTCAGTGCTCTGTTTCTCGTTCTTAGCTGGACTTGGTGATGTATATAAAGTCACAAAGTAAATTAATCAAAGTAATTAGTTTTTCCCAATTCATTCTTTTCTCATACTGAAAAGTTAGATGAGATTGACAGAGAGGGAGATATGTACCACTTTGTACTGACTAGTGGCAATGAAGAAGTTGTGAGACCACCAACTGATTCCCACGTTGATGTGTCGAACATTCTCGGTCGTGATAAGGTCAAGGGTGATCTAGTGAACAGCCTATTGGGCAGGGGTAACGAAGAAGAAAGAAGCCCACATGTCATCTCTTTAGTGGCCATGGGTGGTGTTGGAAAAACCACTCTTGCTCAACTAGCCTATAATGATAGTGAGTTGAATTCGGCCCATTTTGAGAAAAAAGGGTGGGTTTGTGTTTCTGATCCTTTCGATAAGTTTATGGTTGCCAAAGCAATCATTCAAGCTTTTGGAGGTAATGACTCCAACATTACTCAATGATCAAGTCTAATGGATAAAATGTGTGAAACGATTCGGGGAAGGAAGCTTTTTCTTGTCTTTGATGATGTGTGGACTGAAGACTCTACGTTGTGGAAGCCATTCAGGCTTGCACTCCTAAATGCTGCCCAAGGCAGTAGAATTCTAGTCACTACACGTAAAAGCAAAGTTGCAGATGTTATGAGAAGTGCAAAAAGGATCAATTTGGAGGAATTGTCTGATGATGACTGCTGGTTGATTTTTAGTACAATAGCATTTTCTGACAGGGATTCTGAGCAACATAAGGATTTAGGATAGATTGGTAGGAAAATATCAGACAAGTGCAAAGTCTTGCCCCTTGCTGCAAGGACTCTAGGGAGTCTTATGCGCTTCAAGAGTCGGAAGGAACAGTGGGAGAGGGTTTTTTGTAGTAAATTGTGGGAATTACAAGACGTTGAAAGAGGTCTTTTTGCACCATTGTTAATGAGTTATTATGATTTGCCCTCACCATTGAGATGGTGTTTTTCATATTGTGCTATCTTTCCAAAAGATTATGTCTTTTCTGAAGAGGATTTGGTATCTATGTGGATGGCACAAGGTTATATTAAGTCGAATGCAAACATGGAGAGAATTGTGGCAAGAGAGTACTTAGAAATTTTACTCATTCGCTCTCTCTTCCAAGATTTTGGGGATTATGGATATAAAGATAATATTATGGCAAAAAATGAATGCATCACAATCAATGGTTACAAAGAGTCCGGGCCAAATCTTCAAAATGCTCGGCATTTGTATTTAGAAATTCCACAAAATGCTCAAATTCCCGAGTCCATCTATAGCGCAAAAAATCTTCGTACCCTCATTTTCGTTGGTCTTAGAGCTCATAACTTGTCCAAGTTGTTCCAGCATTTTAAACGGTTACGAACATTAACTTTGAGTTATCAACTTGGGACAAAAGTAATGAAACTTCCAGATGCTATAGGAAATTTGTTACATTTAAGGTATCTCAAAATACATTATTACTCTAGAGATAGATTGCCTGAAACCATCTGTAATCTTTTCAATCTACAAATTTTGAATATTGCAATTCATTTACCAAATGAGCTCAAGAAATTACCTCAAGGGATGAGTAAACTAATTAACTTAAAACATCTTATTTTGGAAGAAGAATATTTTTGGACCCGTAAGTTAAAGTTTCCAAGAGATGATAGCCAAAGATGTGAACTCGTAGAATTAAAATATTTGAACCACCTTCAAGGAACTCTTCAAATATATGGGCTGGGGAATGTGGTAGATGCGTGTGAGGCCAAGAATGCCAAGTCAATTGAACAACATTAAAAAGCTAAAAAGCTATATATATATAATAAAAAAAAAATAAAAAAAAATAAAAAGGAATATAATCTTATTCTCTTGCCATCCAAACAAAACCAAACATCTCAATTGCTAACACTTACGGCTTGTTTGATAATGTTGTTTAACTGTTGTAGAAATACATGTGAGTGAAAAAATATTCTAAAAATACATGTTGTGTTGTTTAAACAACGAAAACTGGTCATTAAACAACACAGGCCTATTTGATAATGTTGTTCTAGTAATATTGTTTAAATGTTGTGAAAATACGTGTAGGTGAAAAAATATTGTGAAAATATGTATTGTGTTGTTTAAATAACGAAAACTGTTGTTTGAATAACACAACCAAATAGGCCCTTAATTAAACAAGAGATTTAGAACCACTACAACCTCCTTCAAGCTCAAAATCTCATCACCAAATTATACACAACCCACTTTTGGATCTTAGTTTTGGTTCATACCCAACCCAAACTAAATATTTTTGACAAGATCATCCAAAAATCAGTGAAAATTCTAGTGCCATATTCAGCTTCTAAGAAAGTGTAGTAGATTCAAAAATATTTGAGAATGAGAGCCAAATTGGTGTTGCACTTGCACCAATACCATTAAGAAAATAATTTTGATTTCAAATGGTTTCTACTTTCTAAGGAGGTGGACATATGGAAACTTGAAAGTAATTTCCAAGCTAGATGTGAAGTAATTTTTTATTTATTATTTTTAGAGAAAAAGGCAAGAACACATCAAGGAAATTTTGTTCCACTAATAGCATTAGCAGTAAAGTTGTTAAATTGACTAAAAAGTCAATTTAACAACCAATCCCCTTAAAACAGCTTCTACAGCAAAGAAGCCAAAGTTAAAAGAATTGGAGTTTCAGCTACAGGGGGCTGCTATAGCAGCCCGCCGTAGCTTAAAACTCAAAACAAAAAAATATAAAATGTTTTAATGTAGGGTGTTAAAAAAAAAAAAAGTATTTTTATGTACTGATGGATGTGATTGTTGCTTATAAAATCTCCCCCAAGAACCATGCTTGATTAATTTAACTTTTTATTTTTAATCATTTTTTAAGGGAACAGTCTAAGCTAATTTTGAAAATAAGGTGAAGCTTATAATAAAAAGACATTAGCATGGAGTACAAGGACAAAGTAAAATAACTATATAAAACTTTTCAAAAAAAAAAAAAAAAACTATATAATAAAAAGTACAAAATAATAAAGTTCATGACTTGTAGAAAGTGGGAAAATTCTTTTTTCTTTTTGGTTGGTGGATAGATCATACCGCGTGGATTTGATTGACTACAATTGACCTTTTGTCGGTGGATAGATACCTCATACCGCGTGGATTTAATTGAGTACAGTGAATGAAGGTGGTAGGGTAGGGATACCACTGAAATTTCTTCCAAAGGCTACAACTACATTTAAAGTGCTTTTTTGTTTATTTGAATTTTTTAAAATTTGATTAAATTTTGTATATGTTTCATGATTTTTAGGTCCTTTTGAATGGTGGAGTAAAAAAATGAGAGAATAGAAAATATTTAGTTTTCTCTCTTATATGTTTGGTTAGAAAGGTGGAAAAGTAGAAAGATGAAAACTCTTTTATTTAATTAGAGAGAAAAAAAGAAGAATAAAAAATATAATTTATATAAATTAACTATTATACCCTTATTATATAATATATAAAAAATAAATTTATATATACTCATTAAATAATATAAAATTTACTATATCATATATATATATATAAATTATTATTTTTATTTTTATTATTATAATATAAAAATTACAATAGTATATATATAAATTTAATTAGGCAAAGGACATTAGAGCAAAGATTACCCTACTTTGGACGGTTGGACCTTCTTTCTATTATTTCAAGCTAGAAGGAAACCTGATGAAATAAAATAATAATCCAATGTTCAAGAACACACAATCTAGACAAAAAAGACGTAAACTCCCAACTCTTATCAATCACAGTAAATATAATGGGGATCAACGAAACATATTTCCAGAGATTGCAAAATATAAACAGAGGCATATCGAGATCATATTAAGAATAAATCAGCCCAAACATTACAAAGAATTGGCTGGGCATTAACATGGACAATGGCAGGCAACAGGTAAGCAAGTGTCTTTTCTGACCCTGTTTCCGCAATACCAATTAGAACACGGCCCCTTAGAGCCATTGGCCATCCTTGAGCTTGAATAGGGGTAGGTTCGACAAAGCCAACTTTCGTAATTTCTTCAGTAACATAATCTGTTGTCAAGTAGGTATAAACATGATCTCACCCATGTCAAAAAAAGAAAAGGGAGGAGAACCTGGACCACTGGACGGTGTCCAGTGTGCTGAAGGTAAGATGGGAAGGTGAGAAAAAGTGATAAAGATTTGTGGGCAAAAGTCTTCAGGTGAGGTGGGTGAAGGGCATGAATGAGGGTCGGTAGGAGGGTATTATGGTAAAACTGAATTTTCCTATCCGTTTTTCTTTTTATATTTTCCATCATTCCTAAATTTCAACTAAACACATGTGAAGGTGGGCCCTCTGTGTTAGTGGATGCGTGTTTTACTGACCGACGCATGTGAAGGTGGGCCCCCTGAGATAAATCTCCGCGTGGACTAACATTATTGATTGATTGTACTTTGGTTTTGGTCCTGGAGCAGCCCACATCTTTTTGCTGGTTTGCTTCTACACAATCAACAATTTGCTCTTCCATCAGTGGTCTCTTTGTCTTTGTGTCTGTGTTTGTGTTTGTGTTATAGTTCCTTTTCTTGATTATCAAAAAAAAAAAAAAAAAAAATTTCCATTTCCAAAGTATGGCTTGGGCTCTTGTTTCTACCATCGTGGACCAGCTTGGTTCACTCATTGCTTCAGAGTTCAAGGACCGGTTTGGTTCGCTTCTTGCTTCAGAGGTTGCGTCGATTGTAAATGTCAAGGAAGAAGTCGAAAAGCTTGAACGCAAATTCCACGAGATCCAGGCAAAGCTCAACGATGCAGAGGAAAGGCAAGTGAAGGAGGAAGCTGTGAGGCTTTGGTTAAAAAAGCTCAACGACGTATCCTACGAGATGGCCGACGTGTTGGATGAGTGGAACACTGCCAAGATCAAAGCAGACATTGAGAAAGAAAAAGAAGCTGAAGCTAGTACTGCTAAGAGGAGGAAGGTATTGTCCCTAACCAACTTGTATTCCTCAGTTTCTACTGTTTCCCAGCGTCGTGATATTGCTCTTAAGATAAAAGAAATTACTGAAAAGTTAGATAAGATTGACAGAGAGGGAGAAATGTACAAGTTTGTACTGACTAGTGGCAATGACGAAGTTGTGAAACCACCAACTGATTCTCACGTTGATGTTTCGGACATTATAGGTCGTGATGAGGTTAGAGGTCATCTAGTGAAAATGCTATTGGGCAGGGGTAATGAAGAAGAAAGAAGCCCCCATGTCATCTCTTTGGTGGGCATGGGCGGTGTTGGAAAAACCACTCTTGCTCAACTAGCCTATAATGATAGTGAGTTGAATTCGGCCCATTTTGAGAAAAAAGGGTGGATTTGTGTTTCTGATCCTTTCGATAAGTTTATGGTTGCCAAAGCAATCATTCAAGCTTTTGGAGGTGGTGAGTCCAACATTACTCAATGGTCAAGTCTAATGGATAAAATGTGTGAAACAATTCAGGAAAGGAAGCTTTTTTTTGTCTTCGATGATGTGTGGATTGAAGACTCTATGTTGTGGGAGCCATTCAGGCTTGCACTTCAAAATGCTGCCCAAGGTAGTAGAATTCTAGTCACTACACGTAAAAGTAAAGTTGCAGACATTGTGGGAAGTGCAGAAAGAATCAATTTGGAGGAATTGTCTGATGATGACTGTTGGTCGATTTTTAGTAGAATAGCATTTTCTGACAGAGATTCTGAGCAACGTAAGGATTTAGAAGAGATTGGCAGAAAAATATCAGACAAGTGCAAAGGCTTGCCCCTTGCTGCAAGGACTCTAGGGAGTCTCATGCGTTTCAAGAGTGAGAAGGAACAGTGGGAGATGGTTTTTTTTAGTAGATTGTGGGAATTAGAAGACGTTGAAAAAGGTCTTTTTGCCCCATTGTTGTTTAGTTATTATGATTTGCCCTCACCACTGAAACGGTGTTTCTCATATTGTGCTGTTTTTCCAAAAGATTATGTCTATTTTGAAGAGGAGTTGGTATCTATGTGGATGGCACAAGGTTATATTAAGTCGAATGCAAACATGGAGAGAATTGTGGCAAGAGAATACTTGAAAATTTTACTCATTCGCTCTCTCTTCCAACGGGATTATGGATATAAAGAAAATATTATGAGCTTCCAGATGCATGATATAGTGCATGATTTGGCACAATTCATGGCAAAAAATGAATGCATCACAATCAATGGTTACGAAGAGTTCGGGCAAAATCTTCAAAATGCTCGGCATTTGTATTTAGAAATTCCACAAAATGCTCAAATTCCCGAGTCCATCTATAGCGCAAAAAATCTTCGCACCCTCATTTTCGTTGGTCTTAGAGCTCATAACTTGTCCAAGTTGTTCCAGCATTTTAAACTGTTACGGACATTAACTTTGAGTTATCAACTTGGGACAAAGGTAATGAAACTTCCAGATGCTATAGGAAATTTGTTACATTTAAGGTATCTTAAAATACATTATTACTCTAGAGACAGATTACCTGAGACCATCTGTAATCTTTCCAATCTACAAATTTTGAATATTGCAATTCATTTACCAAATGAGCTCAAGAAATTACCTCAGGGGATGAGTAAACTAATTAACTTAAAACATCTTATTTTGGAAGAAGAATATTTTTGGACCCGTAAGTTAAAGTTTCCAAGAGAGATTGGGAGATTGAGTTCTCTTACAAAATTAAGTCATTTCTTTATAGGTGGCAAGGATGATAGCCAAAGATGTGAACTCGGAGAATTAAAATATTTGAACAACCTTCAAGGAACTCTTCAAATATATGGGCTGGGGAACGTGGTAGATGCGTGTGAGGCCAAGAATGCAGAGCTCAAGAAAAAGAAAGGCCTCCGTGATTTGTATCTGCACTTTTCTGAAGAGAACGTAGAGAATCATGGAGGAAGAATGGAGACTGATGTATCAGTTCTGAATGCCTTAGAGCCACCTCCAGGCTTGGAGAAGTTACAAATTGATTGGTACGAGGGCACCACAATGTTCCCTAATTGGATGATGTCCCTAGCCAAATTGAAAAGGCTTACTCTGACAGATGGCGAAAATTTAGAACGTTTACCTCCTTTGGGAAAGCTTCAGTTCCTTGAATATTTACATATATGGGGTCCCTCTTTTCCATTCAAAAAGGTGGGTGTTGAATTTTTGGGAATAGAATCTGAAAACAAGAAAGACGGCATAATCAAAATATTCCCAAATTTAAATACTCTCCGGTTTGAGTGTTTGCCCGAGTGGGAAGAATGGGTTGGGATTGGAGGACAAGAAGATTGTATTATTATAATGCCCTGTCTTCAAACGTTGCAAATTTATGGCTGCCCAGAGTTAAAGTCCCTGCCGGACTTCCTTTTTAAAATTTCATTGCAGAAGTTTGAGGTGTATGAGAGTCCGATTCTCCACAAACGTTACCAAAGAGGGACAGGAGAGGATTGGGCCAAGATTTCCCATATCCCAGACATCATGATTGATTATATTGAAGTGCAAAGATACGGGCAAGAAGTTATTTGACGAGGTAACTTTTTCTACTTCTTCTCGGGCGCCTCCTTTTATTTTGCCCAAAAAATAATAAAAAATCAATTAATATTCTTATTTTCTGCCAAAATTTCCCACTGGGAATTAATTACTAACAACGTAGGTTGATGAATTTATCAAATTCTCAATAATTTGATTAGGTTATTTCATTTACGGTTTAATGTTTATGTGAGTCTTGCCCATTTTCTTCATTTCAGGATTATGAAGAAGAGTTTGACCAAGAAGAGCATGTCTGATGACGAAGAAGAGGGCCAATGATCTTTGTGTTTCTAGGTTCACAAATTTTAGCTACAAGTAGAGATTTATCAATGTCGATTTGTGTGTGTGTCTTGATTAAGTGTTGCAAAAGTCTGATCCAGTCCCAGGTAATTTCTTCCATATTATAATAAAATATTAATTAATTATCCTGCTTATCTCTCAAAAACAAGTTAATCAAGACTTTGTGAGAGATATCCATATTAGCACAGAAATGTGTGAATGCTTGTAAGATTATCTATTGAAAAACAAAAAAAGTTTCAGAATGAATGTTACTGAAATTTCACAAGTGGATTTTTATTATTTGCATATGGCCTTGTTAAATATTTCTATTTTATTTTATTTTTTTGAATAATAACTTTTTCTTGTGTCTAAACTTAGTTCCATCTTGCATCTCATTTTATTTTGCTTTTGCTAGTTGCTAGTTCTACAGAACATTGTTGTCCAATTTGTACAAAATTGTGCAATATCCATCAACATAACATTGTTATAAATTTGTATAAAAAAAAGATTCCAAGTGGTGATATATATAATATATGCAACGAGAAATTTGGAAGTTTGTTGTTTCTTATCTTCTCTTTTATTGTAAGGTATATCTACATGTTCTTCTTAATCTTCTGTTAAGAGATGGTTTTTTTCTTACTGCCTTGTCCATCTGTAAAAACCTCATGCTAAAGATTTATTTTGTTGGCTTCAATTAAACCAGACATCACATTCTGAAATATGAGAAAGCATATTTTGCGCTCGAGCAAATATTTTGCTCTTGTTCAGTCTAGACATCCATGAAAAATCTTTCTTGCGCTTTGGGCCTCATTCAATCTTAACATCATATCATCGGACTTTTTGAAGAAAGCTGAGCTATGACTTCAAAGATGCAACAAAAAAGCTTAATCTGGCTTGCTGGTTTTCTTAAGTAAATTCCATCCTTATGTTTTAGGGTTTGGAATTTAGTTTGCTTATTTTCATGGTTTACCTTATGTTTGGGTGGAGGGAAGTTGCTGGAAATTCCAGCCACCTTCTGGCCACCTCCCCTCTACTACCCGTCTACTCTCCCTCCATCCAAACATAGGATTAGTGTACTGATTTCAGAGATTGGATACAAAACCGGGCAGATTTCTTGTCCTTGTGATTCAGGACTTCGGAGTTTCCTGCCATGGAAGAAGGGGAAGATTGGGGTGTTAGCAGTTCTAGAAGTGGAGGGGATGGGCATGGGCTGAGAAATCCCCCCCACCCTTTTTTTTCCTGTTGCAAGTTGCCCAATTTGGAATGACATGAAAAAATGGACACATCCAAATTAGTCACTAATATTTATTATAAAAAAAAGGGCAGAAGGCAACTTTATGTTCTTCTTTCTCTTCTTCTGATGCTGTTGCATTTTCCGTTTAACCCATGGTCTAACTTTTCCAACCTCAAGGGCATAGGAATGTTTTGGTCTCACTCATTTGGAACATAATGCAAAATTCTCTGTTCTCATTTGGCCTCATTCAATCTAACCATCGTGCAAAAGGCTTAATGTACAAAATGTTTTGTTATAACTTCAAAGATGCTGCTAACAAGCTTAACCTGTAATCTAGTTTTTGTTTTTTTAATTTAATTTAATTTTATAAATATAAATAACCTGTAATCTAGTCTTCTTTAGTAGTCCATCTGGGTTGGTGACATATGAAAAGCAAATTAGTTAATTTTTAAATAACTCCTTTACTCAGCCTTCCATCCATAATTTTGTATTCTTGAAACCTGTTTTCAATCAACAAGTGATAATTCATTTTAAGAAGAAAGAGGGAAGCCCTCATAGCTCGAACCTATAATTGCTGCTGATCATCTAGTCTTAATGTTATAGGGTAATTTATCAAGTTCCTAAGTCAATAAATTGTGCCTTTTCATTGTCTCAGAGGCATAAGTGTTTCATGGCACGGGGGAATGCATAGAATCACCACCATTAGATATGAAGATGTCAAATGTCTTGGGTTCATTAGTTGGATTAACAATCAGTCTTGGTATTGAATCAATTTCTTATTGGTTTTTTGTGACTTCTTTGCTTTTTTATGGAGGTAGTGATCCCAGAAGTTGCACTTGAGTGTATGTTTAGTACTACACATAATCTTACCTGCAAATCATGACAAAATTGTCTTATGCTATCTGTATTATTCTCTTATTCCTTCAACTTGTTTATTATTGCAGGTTGAACTCAAAACTATGGTCCATATGGGGTAACCGCATTTTGCTTAAGAGGGAAATGGTCGTGCAAATAACTAACAATTTATTTAGCACCATAATAAGGAAAACAGGAAGTTTTAGTGGCACCTTTGAAACTGTCTACAGCATTCACCATTTCATAGTGGTTTTCATAATGGTAGTATAACTTGCATATTGTATCACATAATGATACATGACAGTGAGTTAAGTACTTGATCAGGTTCTGGTTCTTTGTGGTGACATTATATTTAATCCCCGAGATTTGAACTTCTGATATTTTTCCTGATTTGTCAAGAACTAAAGTTGTAAGCATTATCTTAGGTGTTGTAATCTTTATTTTATTATAGTGAATTATTTGTATTTGTCCCATGGTTTTTCACTCTAAACTAGGGGGATTTTCATGTAAAATTTGGTGTGAGTTTTCACGTTTGATTGCTTGCATGATTTTTATTTTACTAATGTCCAAATTATTCAATTTAGACAAAACGTGAACGTTTTAGAACTTCTAATGTCCCAACAATACGTTGCTTTTCTTTATTTTTCAGTTAAGATAGTTTGCAAGTGACATGTATAGAATGCCATGCCTCTTTGTGATATTATGAATGTTTGACCAAAAAAAATAAAGAGGTAAAGATCCTAAAAAAGAACTTGCTAATGAGCTGAAGCATAAATAGTACTTACTCAAGAGTGATATTTTTTCTTTGTGGTGACATTATATTTAATCCCCGAGATTTAAACTTCTGATATTTTTCCTGATTTGTCAAGAACTAAAGTTGTAAGCATTATCTTAGGTGTTGTAATCTTTATTTTATTATAGTGAATTATTTGGATTTGTCCCATGGTTTTTCACTCTAAACTAGGGGGATTTTCATGTAAAATTTGGTGTGAGTTTTCATGTTTGATTGCTTGCATGATTTTTATTTTACTAATGTCCAAACTATTCAATTTAGACAAAACGTGAACGTTTTAGAACTTCTAATGTCCCAACAATACGTTGCTTTTCTTTATTTTTCAGTTAAGATAGTTTGCAAGTGACATGTATAGAATGCCATGCCTCTTTGTGATATTATGAATGTTTGACCAAAAAAAATAAAGAGGTAAAGATCCTAAAAAAGAACTTGCTAATGAGCTGAAGCATAAATAGTACTTACTCAAGAGTGATATTTTGGGTTCAAGACTCATTGTTTACATGTGTAGCTTACCATAAAAAAATGCCTTCTAGATTTGCAAACTATTCCTTTGCTACAAAACTTTTCTCATCTCAAATCTATTAGATGGATTGCTATCTAAAGGAATTCCTGGAAGGTTAAGGAGAATAAAAAATTAAATAATAATCCATATGAGCATTAGTAGCAAGATGATTTTGAATTTTCTTTTGGCGTCAATAATTTAATCTGTGTGTTCTCTCACTTATGATGATTGCTCTAAAATTAAACTTTTATACCTTTAGGAATCTTAGTGCACAGTCCCAAGTGGGTCAAGTCATCATGGGCTAAAACTGAAAATTCAGTTTTTGAAATCCCACAGCTTAATCGGTCAAGTTATGTCGAGCATGAGTCAGGCTTCATTAAAGCATGATCAATCACATGGAGTCAAGTCCATAGTCGAGGCAGTAGAGCTTCCATGATCTTTAGCAATTTTCTAGTGTCTTGAAAATGGTTGAAGTTCAATACTAATTTAGACACTAAAAACTAAGGATTGAATTACATCAAATATGTGTTTTAACTCAAATTTTCCAACACTTACAACTTTTAATAGATAATATTTATTCAACTTGATCAATTACAACAGATTTTACTAAACACAACAAATTCGCATGTCATCAATGATTGCTATACTAATCAACAAATTACTTGCAAAAAGGCTTGCTAGCGAAAGTTGAATGTTGAGTACAAAATTGTGGTAAAAATGCCTATATGCTCCTTGAGCTTTAAGGTGATGGCCATTACACTCTAAAAACTTTTATTTTGACCAATTTACTCTATGAGTTTATTTACACTTGCCAAATTAATACCTCAATTATTCTACCATTAATATACTAACAAAATAACACACGTGAAATTTAAAATACCAAAATTAATAATCTAAGCAAATGGAAAGAAGAGAGAGAAACTTAGGTCAGTTTGAGAGAGAGAGAGAGAGAGCAAAGATCGAACTAGAACCATTGCAACATCCCTCCTACTGTTGATCTCAGCATTTTTGATCTTGCCACGTCGTTCAACGACATATTTGGATATGTCATTTGATAGCCACAATTTTTATCACAGAGAAACTTGGTCTTGATAAATTGTTATGCTACCCAACTAACATTCAAGTATACCTTATTTATTTGTTCACTATCCTCTCTCAATTTTTTTTTAGTTTACTTTTAGTAATTCAGTCATTGTCAACCTTGAGAAAACCAAAGTTATCAATTCTGTTTTAATGATCGTTTTTTTTTTGTCTATTCAAACGAAATATTGTAATATCAGTTTATTTCAATATACCATTTTAAAATAGTTATTAATTTTATAACACAATAAATATATAGAAAGTGTTCATCACATACTCACATAGTCTACACCATTTTAAAGTATAAATTGAGGACAAAACTTAGATACAGTACCTTAGGAGCTGTTCTTTAGGTTCCCTTTTTAAAATTCAGCCATGTGGCTATTTAACTAAAAAATACACTTCCATTCTATGAGAAAAAATCCACATGACAGAATCTCAAGAGCAGAACCTAAGGAACAGTATCTTAGTATTAGATAAGTATTATATCTAAGTCTTGCCCATAAATTGAAAACCAAATAATATACATTGTTAATATCATCGGTAAATGAATCAACAAGAGTGGAGAAGAAAAAAAGGTAAAAGAATTTAAGAAAAAAAGATGATAATCGTCAGATAGAGTCAAAGATAACGTTTACTCCTTCAAAAATTGGTCAGGCGTTTCCATCAAATCTATGAAAGAATCCCAAAGGAATGACCTTTCTGGGCACACCTTGCTTAGCATAGTCTTCAAATTTCCTATTGTAAGCTTCTCTTGGAATTCAGACCAAAACTCCGGGATTTGTTGATGCACATAACGAAAATCTAAGCATCCAACCGACAGGACAAAATGGATAATTGAAAAGACAAAAGATAATTTACCTTTGTCAACCATAATATGTAAGTGGCAGAATATGTGGCTTGCGCTTGGAAATCCTCAAAGTCATTATTTGGAACAGTTGAGCAAGAGTTGAGGATATGCAACTCATTATCAATAAAGGAATTGAAGCTGTCACTTGTGCTGAGCTTTAGGTCAAAATGGCAGGATACATCATGGAGATTGGTTGCAAATTGCTTCATCCAACACAAAGAAAGGAAGCGGCGATGAAGCCAAAGTGCCTGTTTGAAATGAAAGTCATAAGATAAAAACTCTTATATAATAGGATCATTGGAATACTTTAAAAAAGTCAAGCACCAGCACAGAACCACTTTTTTTTTTCTTCTTTTTCTTTTAATATGTGATCGGACCACAAAATTTCTTGTTACAAAGATAGTCTATTTCTTTGATTGAAGAAATGACATCATGAACACAGGTACTACAATAAGAAAGGCTCATAATGCAATAACTCATATGTTGGTGAACTACAGTTCTTAAATACTTCTTTTTCTGGGGGTGGGGGGTTGTTATGTATCTGAAATCCTAGTATAATATAAAACAGAGACCATGAGTATTTCGTTGATTCCTGGAGAACAGCATCAAAACAATACAACAATGAGATATCTCCTTTAGTAGGGGGAAGAAGATTATAAATGTGTAGTTGGCACAGATTATCAATGTTATCATTCTGTAATCTGCAAACATTAAAGTGACAGGAAAATTACAGATCCTTTTTCAGATCTATGTACTACTTCCAAGTTTTACCCCACCAATTTCAGGGTTGAGAACAATCAAAGGTTCTCCAATATAAAGAGTCTGCTGATTAATAATAAAAAAATTCAAAAAAAATCTTGCCCATGTGCCACTATAGTCAGTCCAAAGAAAAAAGTACATTCCAAGGGTGTTTACTTTTAATTCAGATTGAAAGAGAAATGAGGTAGAGGGAGTCCGAAAATAACATAGGTAGACATAATAAGGAAGTGATTTGGGATATGATAGAATGGATGAAATCGATACAAGTGGCAGAGCTGTATTAGTTGAAGAGGTTTGATCAAACTTATCAGAAAAAGAAAAAAACAATTGAGAAGGTTCCATAAAGTCATCACCAATAGGATTAAGGCATAGTTGAGCTTCTTTGAGTTAAGGGTGTATACCTCTCTTCCTATGTAACGCTTTATCAACATTTCATTCCAATCAAGCTCTTCCTGTCACACCAAAATTGTCAAGACATTAAAAAAAAAAAAACTTTGTATAAATATTCAAGACATTTAAAAAGCACAGTTGCAATCAACGAATCCTAAAACAATAAGTAACAGCAGTTGTAACTAAAAGCAGTCACATATTTAAGAGAATTTGCTTTTGGACGTGAAAGGATTTTACATTAATGTCTTAGTGCTTAACTAACATTGTTTTTGAATCACCCAGCCCCATTTCTATTTCATGTAGTGTGTAACACATGCAATCACTCATAAACACTGCTTATTTGTTAAGAAAAATGAATCAACAATGCCACCGATACCCAAAAGCTCAGCCTAGTAGGAAGTGGCATTATAAATTTATAATCTAATTTATCTCAGTATTTATACCTACAGACCAAGCAGACCAAAAAAGTGGAACCTAATTACCGTTCCTAAGCAACTTCATTATAAGTAAAAGGTTCATTAATAAAGTGCAAAAGGGGTGCAACCCAAGTATGGGAAGTATACAAGACATACACCAACACTAACGAATGAAAATTACAAAGATCACTCAACTCAAGTAAATTAGAAAAAGAATACAGACATGAAGCTGACATTCACTCATATAAGGATCCAAGGAATGAGAGAAGGAAGAAATGGAATACAATTAATAATGATAATAACATAAAGAGCAAACTTGCTTGCAGAAATGAATACAAATTTGTAATGATTATTGCATAGACATTAAAGAATATTTTTACCTTCCATAATTCAGAAACTTCAACAGAGTAACCAGGGGATGCATTTTCAAGTTTACAGGTTGAGTCTTTCAAAATCCGAAGCATTAGTCGCTGCAAAATCGATTGCAAGTTAGATTGAGATAAGTATGAAAATCCCAGCTCATCACAGTAAGCATGTAAGAAATTATGAGTGCCTTATTCCAAATACAATAATTAAAGCACATCAGCACTATCTTTCTCTCCCTTGGGGTTAATGACTTTTTTTCTCTCTTGAAGAATCGGGTGTTCTTATCACTCTAGGAATACAAAAGCATATACAGCTACAATGGTTGAAACTATTTCTTTCACCTCAGAATTAAACAATATCGTTTTTTCGTTGATTAAGAACATCTCATTTAGGGATCAATGCATTTTCAGAAAAATAAGTGGTTGTAAACCATCAAAAGATAATTAAAAGTCCAGTTGCCCCAAGCATTGGCATGTTCTTTTAGTGACTGTGAATGGTTCTTCAAACAGTTAAGCAACAGAAAATATCCAGTTATCACAACCATATTTCATGCTGCAAACATCTAAAATTTTAAAAATTAAATTATATAAACTAATGATGACATATTGCTAGCAAAATTAAGATATTCTGAAAGACTGGAAGCCTAGAAATAATAGGAATGGTGAACTCGAACCTCATCCTTCAAAGTTTTGGTGCATATTTTTCCAATTTGTACAATCCCAACCTTGTGTCAAGTAAAGTGAGAATCCCCTAGTCTATGCATGATTACCAGATTTCTCCTTCTTTTTGGAAAAAGGTTTGTGGAGGAAGAGGGGTGGAGGGGTGAGGACACAGAACTTACATCTGAGCTTGTTCAAATTCATAAGAAAACTCACTCTGCGATAATGAAAGCAACAATTATCAGCAACGTGCAACCCCACCCAATTTCTGGATTTCTTTAACTCATGTAGCACCTGTTCTCTGGTCATGTATGAAACAAGCCAGCAATGATGGTTCCATGCACAATAGTTCATTATTGATCTCTGCACCCAAAAAAAATAAAAAATAAAGTCAACTTAAAACAGTGTTAGGTTTCT
Source organism: Quercus lobata (assembly GCF_001633185.2). Classification (NCBI taxonomy): domain Eukaryota; kingdom Viridiplantae; phylum Streptophyta; class Magnoliopsida; order Fagales; family Fagaceae; genus Quercus; species Quercus lobata. The sequence goes on along the minus strand of NC_044906.1, from coordinate 30,281,618 downwards.
TCCTGGAAAACTCTCCCTCAACATCATAGTATGATGGATATGCCAACAAAATGTGGTGTGCTAATGTCAATAGTTAAACCACCAATATATATGGACAATTGCAGAAGCTAAAGAAAAATTTGCATAATGATATGGTCAAAAGTTCTAATTAAAGAAGAAAGTCAAGTAGTCAACTAGCAAGACTATAAACTAGTTCCCCTAAGGGTCATCGCATAATGCACTCCGTTACATGAATAATTAGATGGTCCAAACTCTGTACAGGGAATTCCACCTTCAATTTGGGATGCCAGTTCTTCAAGAGACAGGCTATATAAGTTTAATTTTTATCATTCAAAATCCTTGGAAATAAAGCTCAACAACATCAAGCTTCCTTCAACAGCTTGAGCTAAATTTCTTTCGGTCCAAAAGAAAAATAAAAATAACACAAAAAAGGTGGGAGACAAAACGAGGAACTCCATTGTCATCTCATTTTCTGTAAAATCAAATACAACCTCAATACTGTAATTTGTCATCCCAGAAGATTAAAAACTATTAGGATCATCTGCTGCCAGCAGTGCTTATTGTCATGGCTGACAACCAGCCACAGAGGCAGTGGCATGTAGCAGCATTTTAGGTGTGCATGGGTCAGTTTTGTTTGGCTTTGAGGCAAATCTAAAACTGAATCATAACCAAACCAGAGAAAAGAAAAGGCTATTTTTGATTTAGTTCTCAAGTTTTTAAGAACAAAACACATTAATCCAGGGAAAACAGCATTGTGAACTCCAATCTCAAGGCTTAATAGTTTCACCTCCAACAAGATAGATGCACCTGCCCATTTGTAGCTAGATTTTTCAGAACATAAGAAGATACAATCCAGCTATATCTCAGTAGCCAGGTAAACACATGCATTCTATTTCTGTTCCCAGGTATTGAGTGTTTTCTAGGTGAACTAGATCTAGGTAGCTTGTACCATCTTAAATAATGATAACTCAACAGAGAAGCATCCTAGTAACTATCAAATCTTGAATCGTACTCATCCAATATTGTTTTTTGAAACTGAAGTTCTTGTTTGCTCTAGGTAGTGTTTAAGAGAAACAAGCGAACACAGCAAACGTGAGAATGGAGGTTTTCAATAATGAAATGTAAATGTGAACCTTCATAATATAATAGTACGGAGTTCCTGAACTGAATTTAAACCTCAGCTATTTTTTCCACCAGCTCAGATTCTTTCCCCAAAATCTCTTGCAAAGCTGAACACTTTCCAGTGATTGACTTGATCACCCATCTCCTGCAAATTGACAATGTGCATAAGAACTCTGTGTTTTTACTTAAAGCCATAACAGGCAAGCAGAAAAGTAAAAATACTATTAGAAAGGAATGTGAACAAAACTAAAAACTTTAGCCAGGTGGAAAATCATATTAATAAACACAAAACCCTGTGTATCAAGCAAGGAGACAATTAAAGAATAAAAGGAAAGATTGGCCCCCTAAGTTCTGTTCATCAAGTTGATAATGTTATCCCTTAAGGCAAAACTAACCAACAGGAATGACATGTGAATATTGTGCTTTGTAGAAACGATACAAAACAATTAATTTACAGTTAAAAACTATTTTACCTATGACTCCACGACTGATCACTTTTGGGTGAATATGAAAGAGCAAGAGCTGACAACAGAAGTTCACCCATATACATTGAAAGCTGCTGCTTCTTAGACACAACTAGCTTCCTGCATCATGCATAAGACATCGCAATAGGAGTGAGGATCAATAATGGAAGCAATACAAAAGTAATTCAATGAATTTAAATACAACACAAATACACTTCAAAGTTATGCAAGAGCAGAGAGGGGTCTGAAGTCAGTCTGTTTATTGTAGAAAAGCCCATGCTTGAAATTGGGTTCTATTCAATATAATGCATGAACCCCTCGATGGAGTAGATACCTCATCTAAACAGGATGTGTGTACAAAATACTCCTAGAGAATTACATTTTAAAGGAGAGAATCTGTAAAACTTACTATTGAATTCATATAACTAATTCCACAACTGGAGATAGTGAGGGATTTTGTATGAGGTGGCACTGGAGAGGGGCATAATTTTCATTTGGTGGGATTTGGGGATTCGGAAACTTCTAGCGTTCAACCAAGACTTACTTATGAAATGGTTATGGTGCTGTGTGTATGAAAGGGACATGTTGTGGGGGGTAGTGATTGATAACAAATATGGTGCTGCTTGGAGTGAGTTTTGCTTTGATGCAGTGAGGGGTCCATATGGGGTGTGTCAATTTGATTCGAGAAATGGTACCTGAATACATTTTTGGTGTGGTGATGGGATTTTCAAATGGACAAATCTGTTCAAATTGAATCGCCACTAGATCAGTGCATGATTTGGAGGTGAAATCTTTGAAACTCTTTCTAAATGAATTATATGCAATACACACTAATCAAGACAGTGAAGACATAAAATGATTGGCTGCCTTCGCCAAAGCATGGATTCTAAGTTAAAACCTACTACAATCTCACAAGCTCCACCTAGGCCCTATAGTGGATCACCTCATGCTACATTGCACAGTTGCTAAATTACTGATTTTCTCAAAAGTTTAAGTTGTCCAGATAAGTGGAGCCCATTTTTAACTTCTTTAAACGCGAGGTACAGTAGAGACGCTGACACCATTATAAATTACCGGTTCTAGCAAAAAGTCAAATAAGTAAACTGAATTTTAATAAGAGACCTTGAGTTCCAGGCAGTGCCGAAATCGGAGCTGAGCAACAAGAGAGCCTTACTATGCCTCATCACTTCACTCTCCAATCCATCATCGCTGAGTCTCTTGTATTCTTCCATTGCCGCAATAAACGCACGCTTGGCAGCATTGTACAATGGCAGAACAGCCTGGGTTATGCCATCAGAAATCGCAGCATCGCCTGTTGAGTCTTCAGTCAGCGTAGCGAATTGGGTCGGGTGTACAAACCCAACTTCATCACTGTAAGACTCCAAAAATGAAATTCAAAGTAAAATTTTCAATATTTTGCTATAAAGGGAAAAAAAAAAAAATGAGAGGCATATGAGGTTTACATGAGAGGGTCCGATTCGAGGATGTGTTGGAATTGGAGCAAGAGATCCATGGAATTTGTGATTTTGAAATTCAATCTGGTGAGAGAGTTTTCTGTTTCTGTTTCTGTTTGGTTGCGGAGAAAGTACGAAAGGAAAAGTGCGGGGTAATCAGTAATGCCCAATTCAATAAAATATGAGTTTTTCTTTTTTAGATAAGAAAAATTTAAGGATAATTCTTGATTTAAGAACTCTGATTCAATCATAGTCAAAAACACAAAATGCAATTAAGCTAGACAATGCATTTTGTACCGTGGAAGGAATTAGACCTGTGAAAAAAATCTCAAATACTCGGCCCATCTATTGAAAATTAATTTATAATATATAATTTCATAAGCATGAACAAAAAAAATCAGTTTAATATTAAGAGCAACCATATCAATCCGTCTAAAAATTTTCGTCTATTTTACACTAAAAATCTATTTTTTCTATTTTACACTACCATATTTCTAAAATACCTACATCAGTTAATCTATTTTACACATCTATTCTAATTAAATGATATTATTTATTGTTTTTTTTTATTATTATCTATTATTACCTTCTCTCTCATAAACACCCAAAACATCACAGCTCTATCACACATTCCTCTCTTTCCCTCACTCTCTTCCTAACAGCTGCATCACAGCCCGCCATTGCCGCTGGTCCAGCTCGTCGCCGATCCAGCTCGCCGCCTCAGCCCTCCGCCAATCTAGCTCTCTGCCAATCCAACTCGCTTTCGCCCTCCCTCTTTCCTTCGCCCCTCCCTCTCGTCCTCCACCACCGACCCTTCGCCTCCCACCCCCAATCAACGACACTTCGCCTCCCACCCCCAACCGACGACATCGATGGAAGATCCTGCGGCAGCAATGGAAGACTATCGGACGGTAGCAGTGGCAGCAGATCCAGTTCCGTTGGGCATTTCACGTGAGTTTTTCGTTGAGTATGGTTTGGGCTGGGTTTTCCGGTGGGGTTGGACTATTTTTGGGTTGGGTTTACCGGTGAGTTTTGATTTATTTTGAGTTAGGTTTTCAGTGGGTTTGTCTTGATTTTGAGTTGGTTTTTCTAATTGATTTTCTGTTGATTTTGGGTTAATTCTCTGTGCTGGGTTGGGTGGTTATTTTGGTGGCGCGCCGGGTTGTTGAGAAAAAAGAATTAAAAAATGGTTTACACAGTGAATAGTAACCGTGTATATATGCACGGTTACTGTTTATTTTTCAAGATATCATAGATATTTAGACATTTTTACAAGAACTGATGTGGAAGGATTTTGGGATAGAATGTGTAAATTGGAGCACTTTTTGTATTTTAGAAGAGAATCCATGAGCTGGTGTGGATGCTCTAAGGGTGCGTTTTTGGATTGAGATAGAAAATTAAAATTATTTTACTATTTAAATTATTTTTGTTACTATTTATGAGTCCCACTGCACTCTTTGATACTATTTATGGATTCCACTATACTATTTCAACTAACTTTTACCTTTATTTACAGTATTTTCAGCAAAAAATTTTCAGTTTCAGCAAAATAAGCAGATCCCAAACAGACCCTAAGCCATTCCCCATGCTGATACTCTATTTCTTGCCCTTCTATTGTCTGTGAGCAGTGTCGATCATCATGGCCCATCCTTCCACAAACATAGCAAACAATTGGGAGTCTCTCATATTTGAAGGTGACCCATACCTTTTCCTTCTCCATATTCATTATATATCCCCTACACCAAAGTGGCTTATCAATTTGAAGATCAACTCAGATTCGCAAGAACTTGGCTTGGTCTGATTGCCATGACCTTCTATCCGTTTCCACATAGTTGCCTATTTTGTTTCCAATGTCTTTGCCCGTTTCTTCCAACATAAGCTCAAAGGGTAGCCCCCACACTTGAACCCAGAAGGATGAGTGTGTGAAGACTATATTAGCAGCGAATAACCCTTTTCACCACCGACATAAAAGAAATAAATTATTATCGAAATTCCTCGGACCATTCTTCTCTACCCATTGCATTTGATACTTAGATCTAAATTTGAATTGGAGTATACCATTATCCACCTCTACTATTCTCATATCTGAACCCATTTTCTAGATTGATTTCAAAATACTTTTAAAGGCTCTTTGATTCTGTTGCCTGTTTGATAAAAGCCTTCCAAAGAGACTTAGGTAGCATTCCTCCAGAAGCTCAGCTTGGCTTTGGGTTGTGATTTGGATGCTTTCCTCTTCTTCTTCAGTGAGCTGCAGATTCTATAGCCCCGTCTAGGATAGCTTACTCCATTCCAGTGAACTATAGTTTGACAATATCCTATTACTGAGTTTAGGATAGTCAAAGGAGAGCTAGGGAGAGAACCCTTACTTGAGAGAGAAAAAAAAACTCCTACTTGGGAGAGTTTTCAGTTGACTACTGGCACTGTGTGTATATATATCTTGAAGTATGTGGACTAAGGATGGTACACTTGCTTTGGTAAAGGTACACTTTGGTCCTAGCTAGGGTACACCTTCCTTATGTGACATATGTTGACTACATTTAAAACTCCATAAATTAACTCCTTCATAAGCATGATTAATATCTGAATATGGGAGGAGAGGATAATTTCCGTAAAATGAATAGTGTGTGATCTTTTAATATGAATAGAGTTCAACGACAACCATCAATATGAAGATGTCATGTATTCACTTATTACATCACACTTAAGTGATTGTATACAAGGATATTGGACTCTCTTCTATTATCTTAGAGGGAGATTTAGAGATTATATCAACTTTTTGAAGAATGAATGTGTCTTTTGCTACTTATGGTCATTTGATTGAAGAGGCAAAAACTATTTCAGGTTCCTTTGCTGGTTGTAGTTTTTCACATATTAAAAGACAGTAATCCTACCACTCATCATATTGCTAGACAGCTAAACACGTTAGAATAATTAAGTTAAGTTATGAGTTTTGAAATTTAAACCTTTCCCATTTATGGCATGATAGTCTATATATAAAATAATAGGTGAAGCAGAGAGGGTGTGAAATTGAATTCCAAATTAGAATTTTAATTTTGTGCCATGTGTTTAGAATCTGAAATTGAAGTTGAATTTTGCATCACGTGGCTAAATGTATGTGGGCTCATTCTCATTAAAACCACTTCTATGTATCGGGTCAAGTGAGTTACTGTGCTAATTAAGTTTTTTCCTTAATTTTGTAGTCAAACGTGAAAACCAAAGAGATTAATATCGGTGATAAGAACTTGGTTTGGGTACATTGCATAATTTCCAAAAAGATAGCAAAGCTAGAGTTTGCATCTTTGTTATAAATTGCTTACAAAGTTTGCATCTTTACATTTGCACTGAGTTTTGGATTAAAGTGCTTTATTCTGGGTTCTGACACTGAGTTTTGTTTACTATTCACTTACAAAGTTTGCATCTTTACATTTGTTATAAATTGCTAATATGTGATTAGATGCACATTATGCCTAAAATTCACTATCCTTATATTTGTATTTTTGTTTAGGTTTGGCACCTATAACAATGAAGAAAGCACTGCTGTGGACCGATGGATGGTACTTTTTGCAGGCTGCAAAGGAACTTAGTGATCAATGGAATCTCACACGAATTGGAGAGGACCCGGCTGTAGATGTCTGGATGGCAGATGTGAGTCACTATGTTTTTAAAATGTTTAGTGAAGGTAAAGGTTATGAACAATGTAAATTTTCCAGAGAGAGATTTATTATTCTATATTTACGCAAGTTTGGTCGCCTTCTTGGAGTGGATCACTCCACCTTGTCTTTCTACTGGAATTTTTTATTCAGATTGTTACAATTTAATTCGAAATTTTATTTGAATTTTCCTATTGTTATTACTATCATATATTATCATTCCAATTGTTCAATTAGAATCTGAAATTGGAGTCCAATTTTACTATACACGTGAACAATCTAATTATTTTTAATTTTGCTGTCATATGCAGAAGCCAATGAGATGAAATTAATAACACATTAAACACTCATGCTTTGGGAATCGGTAGTACCAATCTAAATCCATTGGACCTGCTTCGTGATAATACAACTATGAAGGATGTATAAAAACACGCACAAACCCCTCTCTCTATAAAAAGAGATTGAAGAGAATTTCTTTTATCAGCCATGGAACTTCAGAGGTTTTTTCTTCACACAAATGCCCATCATGTTACAAAATGACCCATCGTAAAACTACAAAATGAGTACAACTCTGAGAGTTTTTTTTTTTTTTTTTTTTTAATTTTAAATTTTTTAAGCTGCGAAAATTTCAATCACCAATAGAGATTGAAGATTCAAAAGCGTGAATGTATCTTTTGGATAAACATTGTCACCAAGGTTCATCTTTCTGTATAAAATATATATACTGCTAAGTTTTGTTAATGAAATTTTCTGGTTAATAATATGAATTTGGACTTAACTGAGCCTTTTAAACATGAATAAACTCATGATTAATAATATATCCATTCCCGTGCGGTAGCACGGGGCTACATACTAGTTTTATATAATGATTGATCTATCAACTAAAAGCTTTTTTGATTTTTAGTTTGAATGGTTTCACATGATCAATTGGCCTAAATCCTTGGAATAAACGTGATATAGAACTTCAAAATTCATCATAGGGTTGATTAGCTTAAAACCCGGTCTTGAATGGTTGATTTATTTAGAATAAATAAGGGTAGCTAACGTTAATAACCGATTTTGGTTTTAAATAGTTGATAGATTTGAAACTAACTGGGTAATCAATTCCAATTCTATAATTTTATTGACTGGTTTGAATTTATAAATTTGACATGTGTGATTAACGCAACCCATGATTATAAATTATAATCTAATATGTGTAGACTGTAGGTTGCTTTCATTTCCTAAGTCTTGATTTTGAATATAAATATGGTGATTCTAGTGATGAATGCACTAATGGAGTAAACATGTTATGTTTTTTTTATTATTATTTTATTTTTTAAAGTAAACTTTCATTTTATACGGTCAAAATGTAAAATAGTGTAAAACAAAGACCAACTATATTGGAAGGGCTTTGGTACCAATCACCTTCTCATGCACATGCCTTAACTCTAAACTAATAAGTAAAGACTAGTAGACGTTCATCAAAAAGGAAAAAAAAAATATATATATAGAGTAAAGACTAGTAGACATTTGCACATATCACTCAAAGTGGTTATCAACTTATTAAAAAACTGAATAGCAACTCTTGATCTTTGCCATAGTTTACGAGGTCTATGACGTACTATTGAATCTTACATTGGGTAATCTAATTCGGGACCTAAACCGAGATGCTCACACTTAGTGTCCATTTGGCATGATTAATTTTGTCAACTTATTTTACTATTCAGATTATTTTTGCTATTATTCATGAGTCTCATTGCACTTTCTGGTACTATTCATGGGTCCCATTATACTATTTCAGCTAATTTTTACCTTTATTTACAGTACTTTCAGCAAAAAGTTTTCAGTTTTAGTAAAATAAGTAGATCCCAAACAGACTCTTATTTCTAAACCATAAAACCATAATTGTGATGATGATGATGCTTGGAACCATTGTAATTTCAAATTATATTAACAAGTTCCCTTCCAATTCAACCGAAGGAAAAGAAAAAAATCAAAGAAAAAGGAAAAAAAAAAAATAGTGCACGTGATTGGAGACCATGTTTTACCTATGGCTCCTCCTCCTACAGCACATGGCCACATGTGAGTTTTTGTTCAACCAATTTCTCACAAATTCAGGTTTTCATTTAAACAAAATCTTTCTAATTTGGGATAATTACACTTTACCCACCTGTGGTTTGCTTCTAATTTGACTTGTCTACCCATGGTTTTAATTTTGACACTTTACCCACCTGTAATTCCCTTTGTTACTAATTCGTAACCCACCTCTCCTTCAACCGTTACTCTAACACATAATATGTCAAAAACAAAAGCCCAAACAGATCAAAACACTCCTCACTCCCAAAACTCACTCCCATCCAACTTGCTCACCAATAGGAAAAGCCACACCACCATCACCATCTTTCCAAGTGAGCTTTCTGTATTTTCCTCTGTTAGTTAATACAAAGTAAAAACTTATCAAATTCAAATATAATTTTTTGATCTCCAAATTGCCACATTTCAGACCCATAATTAAAGTGAAAATAGAATAAACATAGTAAGATCTCTTTTATTTCGTTTCTTTCCTTGAAATATTTACTAAAAACAGGAAAGGCAAATTTTTCTACTGAATTATTCAAGGTAAGTTAATATTAAGGATAACTACTAAATACTAATTAGTTAAGATCCTTGCTTGGAATATCACAGCTTGCTTTCACTTGCAACTGCACAAGTTGATGTAGTTCACTGCTTACTATGTATTTATGTAAATTGTATAGTTTTTAATAAAACCAAAGGGTTTTGTGTATCCATAATTTGAGGTAAGATCCCAGATATAAGCTTTAGTCATATGTTGTATAAGCACAAAGATGGCCTTAAGCCCACTACCCTTTTTAATGATAGATGAAAAGGGTAAAAAAGTAGTCGACGGGCCCATTTAAATAAACCTGACGATGCTAGACCAGTGGTCCAGTAGTGGACGAATCCAGGATGAAGGGATGAAAGGTGGACGGATCTCACTATGGACGGAGCTCATCATGGATGGATCTCAGGGTGGACGAATCTCAAGGCCACGAGGCATGGTCTAAGTAACCTCCAAGCAGCCCTAGATGGAAATAACTTGCGACCTACGATTGACCTTAGTCAATAGAGTTCCGATATGAATAGAATCCTAATATGGGAAGAATCTTGCAATATATGCCCATCAATTATGTTCTTCTCCATAAGGAAAAGCTTCCCACGCAAGAAAGGAAGGTCGGTTCTACACTATTATAAAAATCCAAAGACTTTTAAGAAATAAGGTACGCATAATTCGTCCTAGCTCAGGCAGTCTAGAGTTGTGAAGAGTTCTAACTTAACCTTCAGAGGGTTTTTGGCCGGCACCACACCGATGCTCTTTTATGTTATGTAGGTATTTTTTCGAGCGTGCAAAGTCTGTGTGGCTCACTAGTGATTTTTTGGCATCATCAATAGATATGTGGCTTTAAGAAAGAACAAGAAATAAAGAAATTAATGGGTTGTCAAAGGCAGCAATTTCCTTACGATTTATCTTGAACAATGTTGAGAAGCTAAATAGAGGAGCAACTGTGTCTCCTTCTTCCTTGGCTCAGTTTGCTTGCACAATCAAAACTCAATTATCTCAAGCGCATTGTATTGTAGCATCTAGGATCTTAGGTTGGTGAGCAACTTGGATGGGAGTGAGTTTTGGGAGTAAGGAGTGAGGAGTATTTTGATCTGTTTAGGTTTTTGTTTTTGACATATTATGTGTTAGAGTAACGGCTGAAGGAGATGTGAGTTACAGATTAGTAATAGAGGAAATCATATTTGAGTAAAATGTCAAAATTGAAACCATGAAAAGGCAAGTCAAATTAAAAACAAAACACAAGTAAGTGAAGCGTAATTATCCCTTCTATTTTTTTTCATCTCTCTCTCTCTCATTTTCATTTATCAATTCGTCCAATCCCATCTCTCGCTCTCTCTCTCTGACAAAGAAAAAAATGAAAAAGAAAAACTTTCCCTTATTTTCTCTCCAATTTCAATTCCCTCTTCTGCCTATCGCGGATTCTCCGTAGGGTTTCCCCTGATTCGGTAATTCTTGGATGAGAGAGAGAGAAAAGATTGAATGACGGCGAGCATGGAGATCGTGATCGATGCGGCGTCGTTCGATGCCGACCTCTTGCAGCTCTCCGAGATTTCTCCTTTGGCACTCAAATCCAATCCGGTCTTCACCGAGAAGCTCTTCGAGCAATGGCTTTCGCTTCCTGATTCTATTCGTCAGGTATAATTTGCTTTCGAGAATTTGAGCCTTGGTTATGTTCATTTTTATTAATTTGAGAATTTACGAGTATGGTATTCGATATCTGTTGCTTATCAACAAAAAGAAAAGAAAGATTATGGGGACTTATAGCCGTTTAGTTTCTCAAATTCCCGTCTTTCTTTTTGGGTGGAGTAGGAAAAGTAAAGTAGATGGGTGTTTGTAAGTTGGGGAGCAGATTATGGGTTTTGGGTATTTTTGATGACATGTAGATTCTAAGCAAGATTTTACTTAAAGCCTTGGAGGGTGGTTTCATAGTTGTTTTTTTTTTTTTTTTGAAGAGGTTTCATAGTTGTATTTAAGTTTGGGGGCAGAAGCAGAGGAATTATGAAAATCTCCCATCTTACTTTTTTTTTTGTTGATGATACTATTTTATGTTGTAAGGAAAATCTTGAACAACTTGGTTACCTCCAATGTGGAGTCAAATTTAAGGTTAAATTTGAATCAAAGTGAATTTTTAGTGATGTGGCACTTCTCCCCTTATAAGTTCTAGGTGGAGGGTGAGTTCATGGATTCAAGACTGGATGCATGTGTAACTTACCAATAAAAAAAAATTGTGGTCGCTATTGGGTTCTTCTTAAGGCACAAACAGTGTGAAATGCTGTTATTGAAAGGTGGAGAAGAGACTTGTAAGCTAGAAGACGCTCTATTTATTTGAGGCTCACTCTTGTAAAAGAATATATTATCCAGCCTTCCCACATGCTTTATGTTGCCTTTACTATGCCCATTTACATTGCTAAATAGTTTGAAAAACTTGAAAAAAGACCTTCTGTCATTGGAGGAGATGGATTGGGGTTTCATAATGATTATTGGAGATTTGGAGTTGAGAGGGGCCAATTTTGAAGGCGTGTTATCATGCTAAAAATGCACCTTATCTCCAATTTCCACATCAAAGCGTACATTACTAACAAAGCAGTCCACCTGCTTGAGTAGCCTTCCATAAGCTACAAGCATGTGTGCTATGCACTGGCTTTGTTATCCAGCCATCCCCTCCACCCCATGCTTTAATTTGCTGCAGTAATCTGTCTTTCTTAAGGCTGACTCGTCCTCCCCAAACTGTGACAGCCACTTTCCTAATAAAGCTCTATAAAAATTGCTCAATTTGTGCACTTGTAAACCTCCGCATGCATTTGGGAATCACAATGTGTTCCAATCGACAAGATGAAACTTGAATTGCATCCCTTGACCCATGTTAGAGAAAATTTCTCTGCAATTTTTCTAATCTATTTGACACGTGGGACGAAATGGTAAACAAAGACAGGTAGTAAGTACGAAGACTCGACAACACACTCTCAATTGCTTTACACTTACTCAAATTACTTTAAATTTGGTTACTGTTCAAAGCAAGTTGGTACTATTGTTATATAAGTAAGTTGCTCCCTCTGTGTCACAGAATAAATTCGTATTATCAATAAATTCGTATCATCAATAATGAAATGCATATATGAACCTTCATAATTTAATAGTACGGAGTTCCTGAACTGAATTTAAACCTCAGCTATTTTTTCTACCAGCTCAGATTCTTTCCCCAAAATCTCTTGCAGAGCTGAACACTTTCCAGTGATTGACTTGATCACCCATCTCCTGCAAATTGACAATGAGCATAAGAACTCTGTGTTATTACTTAAAGCCATAACAGGCACGCAGAAAAGTAAATATGCTATCAGAAAGGAATGTGAACAAAACTAAAAATTTTGACCAGGTGAAAGATCATATTAATAAACACAAAATCCTGTACATCAAGCAATGAGACAATTAAAGAACAAAAAGAAAGATTGGCCTCCTAAGTTCTGTTCATCAAGTTGATAATGTTATCCCTTAAGGCAAAACTAACCAACGGGAATAATATGTGAATGTTGTGCTTTGTCGAAATGATACAAAACAATCAAAAACTATTTTACCTATGGCTCCACGCCTGATCACTTTTGGGTGAACATGAAAGAACAAAAGCTGACAACAGAAGTTCACCCATACACATTGAGAGCTGCTGCTTCTGAGACACAACTAGCTTCCTGCATTATGCATAAGACATCGCAATAGAAGTGAGGATCAATAATGGAAGCAATACAAAAGTAATTCAATGAATTTAAATACAACACAAATACACTTCAAAGTTATGCAAGAGCAGAGAGGGGTCTGAAGTCAGTACGTTTATTGTAGAAAAGCCCATGCTTGAAACTTGGGTTCTACTGAATATGACGCATGAACCCCTCGATGGAGTAGATATCTCATCTAAACAGGAAGTGTGTACAAAATACTCCTAGAGAATTACATTTTAAAAGAGAGAATCTGTAAAACTTACTATTGAATTCGTATAACTAATTCCACAACTGTAGATAGTGAGGGATTTTGTATGGGGTGGCACTGGAGAGGGGCATAATTTTCATTTGGTGGGATTTGGGGATTCGAAAACTTCTAGCGTTCTACCAAGACTTATGAAATGGTTATGGCGTTGTGTGTAGGAAAGGGGCATGTTGTGGGATAGTGATTGATAACAAATATGGTGATGCTTGGAGTGAGTTTTGCTTCGATGCAGTGATTCGGGAAGTGGTACCAGAATACGGTTTTGGTGTGGTGATGGGATCTTCAAATGGACAAATCTGTTCAAATCGAATCGCCACTAGATCAGTGCATGATTTGGAGGTGAAATCTTTGAAACTCTTTCTAAATGAATTATATGCAATACACACTAATCAAGATAGTGAAGACATAAAATGTTTGGCTTGCGTGGAGTGGTTTGCGTGATACACCATTTCCACAATTCTATTTTATTTTCCCTCCTTTCATCATTTTTTTCCCCCTCCAAAATAAAATCTCTTTTAATAAGTTTCCCCTTTATAAGAGCCTTTTTGTTGTGTCTTCCATCGTTAAACTACATATATAAACTGCATCATAATGATTACTAGGAAAAAATTAAAGACTCCTTCACCATAGTCTTTCCCCTTTTTCATCGTTTTTAATGTTTTTTTGATTTTTTTTTTTTTGGGGGTTAATTGCATTCTTTAGCACAATATGAGTTTGCATGGTTGTTTTCATGCGTTTTACAACTCCCACAAAGGTGCTAAAATAAGATTTGAAATACATCGAAGTTATAAATAATATATATATATATATATATATACATATTGAAGTATGTGGACTAAGGATCATACACTTGCTTTAGTAAGGGTACACTTTGTTCCTAGTTAGCCTCTATTTGGGAAGCGCGTTTTGCGTGTTTCCTAGCAAAAACATTTTTTCTATGGGTCTCGTGCACTGTTCACGAGACCCATAAGTACTTTCATTTAACAACTTTTTTCCATAAAACTAGGTCTCACAACAATATTCACATATTTAAAAATGATTTTGCTATAGTATTTTCACTTTTTAGCAATAAGCGGTATCCAAACAGATAGGGTACACCTTCCTCATGTGGCATATGTTGACTACATTTAAAACTCTATAAATTAATTCATTTATAAGCATGATTAATATTTGAATATAGGAGAAGAGGATAATTTCCATTAAATGAATAGTATGTGATCTCTTTAATAGCAGTGAAAATTCTAGTGCATATTCAGCTTTTGAGAAAATATAGTAGATTCAAAAATATTTGGGAGTGAGAACTAAATTGGTGTTGCACCAATCCCATTAGTAAAAAAATAATGCAATGCCCTAAGCAAAACTGTCAACATGGAACGAAATAATATTCATGCCTTTAATTTGGCTCTTCTAGCAAAGCAAAACAAGGGTGGCGATCGACTCTAGCATAACACTGTTAAGTGTGGTGCTGATTGCTGAGCTATATAATTCATTAAACTCCTACTTGTCAATTTATAAAAAAAAAAAAAAATAAATAAAATAAAATAAAATTAAAAAGTCATTGAATGCCATTTATTATCTAACATGTTATATTGAATAGTACCAAATGCCACTAAAAAATTAAAAAAAAAAAAAAGAAAAGAAAAGAAGAAGAAGAAGAAGAAATACAATTCAAAGTATCCATATCTATTGTATTTATCTATTGAAGCTTGCTTGGCCTTTCAATAAAAAAATGAAGAAGTAGAAGAAAAGGATAGTACCACCGAAGACCCTTTTGTTAATTGGCATGTTTGGTGTCCCTTATGGGGTGAGTTTGAGCCCTGAACTCATGGGATGGGCAACTATCCATTTTAAACTAAACAAAAAAACAAAAAAACAAAAAAAAAAACAAAAACAAAAACAAAAACATTTATAATGTATAGTTATGTACGAATAAGACAATGCAAGCAAAGATATAAATCTGAATCCCATGGCTATATGGCAGTAAAACTTGATATGAGTAAGGCTTACGATAAGGTGGAATGGCCTTTTTTAGAGGGAATTATGGGGAGGATGGGGTTTAATGATGGTTGGATAAATTTGATTATGTTGTGTGTAAAAACTGTTACTTATTCAGTGTTGGTAAATGGAGAACCTTCTGGTATGATTCACCCAACAAGGGGTATAAGGCAAGGTGACCCTATTTTCCATTTCCTTTTTTTTGCTTTGTACGGAAGAGTTGAATGGGTTGATCAAAAAAGCAGAAAGGAATGGGGACATCAATGGCTTCTCCCTATGTCGAAGATGTCCAAAACTAACACATTTACTTTTTGCAGATTATAGTCTCCTTTTTTGCAAGGCAACTTTGGAGGAGTGTGGCAAAGTGTTGGATATTTTGAAGAACTATGAAGATGCTTCAGGCCAAAAAATAAACAGGAGCAAGACGGCTCTTTTCTTTAGCAAAGCAACTGAGGGGGATATAAAGGACCACATCAAAGAAGCTTGGGGTGTACCTGAAATTATGCAATATGAGAAATACTTGGGTCTACCATCCTTTGTGGGGAAAGGGAAAAAGGCAAGTTTCAAATACATTAAGGAGAGGGTGTGGCGAAAGCTTCAAGGATGGAAAGGGAAGTTACTCTCACAAGCATGAAGAGAGGTGTTAATAAAATCAGTCATACAAACCATTTCCATGTATACAATGGGATGTTTCAAAATTCCATTGGGTCAATGTAATGAGATTGAGGCATTGATTAAAAGATTTTGGTGGGGACAAAGAGGCGATCGAAGGAAGATCCATTGGGTTAAATGGGATGACTTGACCAAGTCCAAATGAGTGGGTGGTATGGGCTTTAGAGATTTAGCCAAGTTCAATGATTCACTACTAGCAAAGCAAGCGTGGCGCCTTTTGCATAATCAAAATTCCTTTTTCTATAGTTTTCAAGGCTCGGTTTTTTCCAAATTCAACCATCATGGAGGCCAAGGATTCAAGAATGGGCTCTTATGCTTGGAGAAGTATACTTATAGGGAGGGATGTTATTCAAAGGGGGACTAGGTGGAGAGTTGGTGATGGAAAAAAAAAATTTAGAATTTGACAGGATCATTGGCTGCCAAGGAAGCATCCTCCACATGTGTCATCCTATCCATTGGTAGAGTTTGAGAACTCAACAGTGGATGTCCTTATGGACCCAAGTAGGAGGCAATGGAATTTAGAAATGATTAATGGTCTGTTCAACACTAAGGAAGTAGAGCTGATTAAGACAATCCCCTTAAGCCGTGAAGCAACAAAGGATGTAATGTTCTGGCCTCACTCAAGTGATGGGAGGTATAGCTGCAAGACTGGGTACAGATTCTTAAAAATGAAGGAGCTGAATGGTGAGCCACAAGTGACTAGAGATGATCATACTCAAGTGTGGAAAGCCGTGTCGTCCATGCGTGCTCCACCGAAGGTGAAAATGCTACTATGGCGTGCTTGCCGTGAAGCTATGCCTACAAAGAAAGCACTATTCCGACGCACCATATTGACGGATCCACACTGCACCAGGTGCCACACTTCCTCGGAAAGTTCCTTGCACGCCTTGTGGTCTTGCCCTGAATTGGATTCGGTGGTTAGATTTAGAGCTATGGAGTGTCCGAGGTGCAGTTCAGTTCGTGGACTTCAAAGAGCTCTTATCGTGGCTAATCCAAAATAACCATCATCTGGAGCTCTTCGCAATCACGGTCTGGAAAATTTGGAACCAGTGGAATTGGTGTGCCTCAATCAGCCCGCGAATTCACTTCACCAGATAGCTCACATCTCAAAAGCTTGGCTAGCAGATTATATTACCACGCTAGGCAGGTGACTTCAGACACACCAGTGCAGCAAAATCAATGCCCCAGGAAGCAATGGAAACCACCACCATTGAAGCTCTTCAAAATCAACTTTAATGGTGTGGTATTTCCACATAACAAAAAATCAGGCATAGGCGTTGTTATTAGAGACCACAAAGGCTTAGTGATAGCGTCATGCTCAAAGCTGGTACACCAGGAGTTATGCAGTGCTGATATTGAAGCCACAACTACGGGGTGGGCTCTCTCTTTTGCCTTGGAGATAGAAGTGAAGCGGGTTGTCTTGGAGGGAGATTCTTTGAATGTCATTAAAGGTTTAATGGAGGAAGAGAGGCTGCTGGTACCAATGGGTTTGTTGATTGAGGATGAAAAAAATTTGTCTCAACGTTTTGATGAATTACTTTACTCTCACACAAAGAGGGAATGTAACACTTTAGCTCATAGTCTGGCTAGATATGTTGTTAGCATACCAGATTTTTTAGTATGGATGGAAGATGTTTCACCACAATTACACAATGTACTTCAAGCTGAATTATTAGGCTTTTCTGAATAAAAGAAGTTTCCGTATTTTCCCCCTTGTTGAAACCAAAAAAAATTACTTTATAAAAAGTGTTGCATGTACATGGCAACTAGGATTAAACAATAGCATAGGTTCAAAAAAAATGTGGTCATTTATGGTCGGCATCTAGCCAATACTACAATATATATATATATATATATATATATATATATATATATATATATATAATATGAGCCACGTTCATAGCCTGCTGCCTAGTACAAAAGCAAAAGATAGACACAAATCAAGTAAAACAAAAACAAAAACAAAAACAAAAGCTGAAAAGTGAATAAGGAAGTGGCATCACCAGAAAGTAAGGAACACGGTTTGGTGAAAGTGGACCTGAAAAGTTGAAAAGTGGGGGTGTCACAAGCTAAAAAGAGGAAGGCAGATACCAAAAAAAAAAAGGCAAGTACACACATACGGCAAAGACATGGAGAGAAAAGAAAAAAAGAGAGGCACAAACAGAGAGAGCAACATCAAGCAGAGGAAAAATACGCAGCATAGGTTCGTATATGGGATTTTACATCAATCCGTTTCTTCTCTAAATCTCTTTCTCCCTCATTCTCAAATTTGAATTTTTGCTTGGTAAAGCAAATAGGATCAGGTTTCATGGGAAGTTCCTAACTCTATACATGAAGCTTTAAATATGAGTCCTTGACTCATAACTCCTATTTGTATATTACCAAATAAAAATTCTCTCACTACCAAAATCTTTCTCTAAACCTTCTTCAAATAATTTTTGTTTGGGAAAACAAATAGGGTTGGGTTTTGACGAGTTCCTAATTCCATACATGAAGCTTTATACAAGAGTCCCTGACTCTTAAATCCTATTTGCAAATTACCAAATAAAATTTCTCTCAATTTGTGGTGTAATGTCTTTTCTCTTAATTGGAGTCCTTGACTCTACCATTTTAATGGAGTTTTTTACTCCACCATCAAATTAATGGAGGCATTAACTCTACCAAATTAATTGTGACTAATTCTTTGGGATTATTAATTCTTTAAACGAGATTAGAGTTAATAATTCTTAAAATAAAATGACCATAAAAAATTGATTTAAGGAAATTTTCTAATTTCCAATGTTCATAAAAAAATAATAATTGCTTCAAAGGAGTTTTCTTTCCATTAATTAAATTTGGAAACTTCAATCAAAATATTATGAAAGAAAGGGAAAATTACTTGGAACTTTAACTTCTCAAAAAGAGAATCCTTGATTCAATTTCCATAAAAAAAAAAAATGGTCATTGACTTATCCTTGAGATTAAAACCAATTATCTCACCCAAATACAAAATTATGCCAATACTTAATTAAAAGCCAAAGTATTGACTTAAAAATCCATAATTTAAAATGGGAACAAAACCATATTTGAAACTTTAAATCTAAAACCTCAAATTAAGAACTATGAAGTGGTTTGATCCCCGCCAAGGGTACGAAGGCAACCTAAATAAATTATTAGGTGCAACCACAAATAAATATAGACATATGTCCCCTTGAACATAAAAATGAATAAACTTATGTACAAAGATGACATGATTGGAATCAAAAGGTCTTCCCTTGAAACAAGGGATTGTAATTAAGAGATACATTATCTTGAATGGGTACAACTCACATCAATAAAACCCATACGCCAAAAGGCCTATGGGTGAAATTATGTTTGACGAATTTGACTAATTTGACAATATTTGTTAAACATAATTTGACGATGTTTGTTAAACATAAGTTGACAACGTTCGTTAAACAT
Organism: Quercus lobata; assembly: GCF_001633185.2. Taxonomy (NCBI): domain Eukaryota; kingdom Viridiplantae; phylum Streptophyta; class Magnoliopsida; order Fagales; family Fagaceae; genus Quercus; species Quercus lobata. The sequence goes on along the minus strand of NC_044906.1, from coordinate 30,262,243 downwards.
AAATTAACAACGTTCGTTAAACATAAATTAACAACGTTCGTTAAACATAAATTAACAATTATTGTTAAACATTGGTTAACAATTTTCATCAACACCCCTCAAAAAAAAAAAAAAAAAAAGACAATGCAAGCAGCTTAAATATGCAAACCAAAGCACTCCACCTATTACACTACTCCATAATTTTTCAAGGATGTGTATTTTGATAAATCCATTTTTCAATTACAACTTTCTTTTTTGGGGATTAAATTACATTTACTCCTTATACTTGCATGTCTGTAAAAGTTTAAGATAATATATCAATAACTAGCTAATTTATAAAAGTATTTAAATTAAAAAAAAATTATATTTTAAAATTTTACACAAAATATTAGATTATTCATTGAATCAAAATGAAATTTAACGTATAAGTTAAGAATAATGAAAATGTGTAATAAAAATGTGATATTTTAAAATATTAATTTAATAATACATTCACAAAGAACTACATTAGGTGTGATCATGTCCCATTAGAGTTGTAGTGCTTGTAGAGCATGTCCTCATAGTTAGGTTAGTCTATCAAGAAATGATTTGCGCATACTAGGATTTTTTGCCTGGTAGTTTCCTTAGCCTCACCTCTTAGCAAAGCTCAATACCTTCAACAATGTCAACAATGCCTAATCCTACAATGTGAGTAACAAGTCGATTCCATTACTTAGAGCGGCAAAAGCCAACGACAAAATTGTTGCCCTAAATGCTCTTGTCACATAAGTATAGAATTTTCATTTTATCTGATTTTGTGCTATTGTCATGGATGACCAAACCCTCATAAGGTCTATAGGTCGAATATATCCAAGTTGTCTCACATGATTGGATTATCATCCACACATAAACGTATATGATACAACAAATTATATACCATCATCAGGACGGGTCTAGTGGAATTGAACACTGGTCCCAATCCTTACCCTGACACAACACATGACAAGAGAGTGGAGAAGAAAAAAAAAAGGTAAAAGGATAAAGAAAAAAAAGATGAGAAAAATAGAATTGAGTCAAATGTAACATTTACTCCTTCACAAATTGGTCAAGTGATTCCATCTAGTCTATTAAAGAATCCCAAAGGAATGGCCTTTTTGGCCACACATTGCTCAACATAGTCTTCACTCTTCAATCTTCAAATTTCCTACTGTAAGCCTCTATCGAAGTTTAGACCTAAACTCTAGAATTTGCTAATGCACATAAGGAAAATCTTAGGTATCCAACCGACATGACAAGCTCAAGGAGTCAAGAATTCAACGAGTTGGAAGAATTGTAAGAATCATCCTCACTTCATGTGATTTGTTTATTAGATCCTTAAAATGAATCACTTGTTTGGTTATTGATGCTGGTAACCTCTACTATTTAATCTTGTATATGGATTATCAATCTGATTAGTGTAAAAAAAATAAAATAAAAAAATCCTTTATGAGACTCAATCTCCATGCTACCCATGTGAGTTCTTCAATGCCTTTGATCCTAAAAAGTATATAGATTTTTTTAATGTATAAAATTGTAAATTACAGCTCATAAAGTTTGGATTAATATTTATTTTCCCCCAAATTTTTTAATTTGGTTCCCTAACTTTATGTTATGTATGCTAGATGAACCAATCAAATCATGCCATGTCAAACAAATAATGTCATGTCAATTAAACAACAATAAAAAATAAAAAAGCTAAAAAAATTCCAAAATAACAACAACTAAAAAAATAAAAAGGAAAATAATTTTATTCTCTTGCCATCCAAATAAAACTCAACATCTCAATTTCTAACACAAAATTAAACAAGAGATTTTTAGAATCACTACAACCTCCTTCAAACTCAAGATCCCATCACCAAATTATTCACAATGCACTTTGGATCTTAGTTTTAGTTCATCGTTCGTACACAACCCAAACTAAACATTTGTGCCAAGATCATCCAGAAATCAGTGAAAATTCTAGTGTTCTGAGAAAATATAGTAGATTTGAAAATATTTGGGAATGAGAACCAAATTGATGTTGCACCAATCCCATTAGGATAATAATTTTGATTTCATATGGTTTCTACTTTCTAGGTAGGTGGACATATGGAAATTGGAATGTAATTTCCACACCACATCAAGTAATTTTTTTTAAAAGAAAAAGCAAGAACACATCAAGGAAATTTTGGGTCACTAAAAACCTAAAATATAGAATCATTCAAACAATATTCTTAATGTCTAATATGTAAAATGGGGCTACCGACCATTTTTCCACATTCAATGAATAAATAGCAACTCGTTAAAATCTCCCAAATCAAAATGGGCCTACTAACAGTTCCACACCCCTTTTCTAAATCAAACCTCAAAACCTAACTCTTTTAAAGCCCTAAAAGCTAATACCAATAGCTTATTTTTAATTGCCAATGACTGAAAATTAAGATTTTACCAAAATAAAAGACTGTCTTTGGACAAGCATTGTGGGGTGCCTAACACCTTTCTAACACGTAACTAGACTTCCGAACTCAAGAGTCAAGATTTTTTAGCATCCATATTAGATTAGGAAAAATGATCATTTTTCTTAGTCTAGGATTGGTAATAAAATCAAATAGAATCAAGTGACCAATCACACCTTAGAAAAAACCCAATGATTGGTGGTGATTCACTATATTTGGAAATAATAAATTAAAATTGACTCACTTCAGTCACACACTAGAGGTTACCCTTTTTACATTCTTCATAGCCCTCGAGCCCGTGCACCACCCTTCAAGGAGGGAGTGTGCGCGTCGCCGGGATGGGTGGTTAACTGCCACGAGGCTTCGACAATTCCTAAAAACTATTGTGATTATTTAGATATCTTGATCTCTCAATCTAATCCTTGTATTGTAGGCATTGGGGGGGTCTATAAAATAATCTCAAACTCATAATTTTAAGCAAAGTGAGTCTTCTATCTATGATTTCTTCCTTTGTTTAATATGATTCACATATGTTTCTTAATGTAATTTCTCTAGTTGTTATATTTATTTTTTATTTTTAATTCTTTTGATATGTGTTAATATGATTTAGGTTGTTTATAATTAGTTCTTAGTTGCGCTTGTGACTTTTTTTGGTTTTTATGTTATATTGACATGTTCTTTGTGTTGGTGTTAGTTTAATTATTCACGTGTTATAGTTGATTGTTGTTATATTTATTTGATGTGTATCAATCTAACCATGATGTAATCATTAATTTATTCTAGTGCTTATCTTGTTAATCTCTTTTATTTAAACTCAAGTATGTATATGATTCAATAACTGTGAGAGATCGCTCCCTCAGCCCGTTTTATATGATGTTGGGCCAAACCCATGTAAATGGGTAGAGTCGTGTTATTGCCTCTCAAAATGGAGGTTCGACTAGTTATATTTTCCCCTCTAGATTAACGGTTTTACAATGGAGTCACCACTTATTTAATTATTGGGATAAATAAGAAAACCAAAATTGAAAAATTCCTCATTTTATTAATTTTCAATTGAATTTACATTGATCATAGGAAAATTACATGGTTTTGGTCCTAGATACAATCCAAGATAAAGTACATAACTTTGTTTCCTAGTTACAATATAAAAATTGAAAATTACAATGATAAGCATTGGTCTATCAAACTTTGAACTAAGTTCGGAGGCTATGTTACAAGGTGGGAAGGTGTTACGCACCCACCTTACCTGGTAAAACTGGTCTTTTAGACTATGGTGGCCAACATTCATATCACATTATCCAATATGTTATCCATCAATTTGCATGTTGAATTCATCGTGTGTGTATGTGATAAACCCTAATTCCATTTATTAAGCTTGTCATTTGGATTGAAAAATAAATTCTAGTGAATGTGCGTAGATGGTGATATCCTAGATTTAAGAATTGAAAATTACTAGTTACAATATAAAAATTGAAAATTACAATGATAAGCATTGGTCTATCAAACCTTGAACTAAGTTCGGAGGCTATGTTACAAGGTGGGAAGGTGTTACGCACCCACCTTACCTGGTAAAACCGGTTTTTTAGACTATGGTGGCCAACATTCATATCACATTATCCAATATGTTATCCATCAATTTGCATGTTGAATTCATCGTGTGTGTATGTGATAAACCCTAATTCCATTTATTAAGCTTGTCATTTGGATTGAAAAATAAATTCTAGTGAATGTGTGTAGATGGTGATATCCTAGATTTAAGAATTTGAAAGAATTATTAAACAAACATATTTTTCATATTTTTGATGTGGATTTAAGATTAAAATTAGTGTTATATGTGAACATGTGATGAACAACCAAGAACATGTGAAGAACAATTAAGAATATTCAAACATATTCAAGGGAATTTAAATGATTACTATCATGCTTTAATCTCAAACTCTCATCATGGCAACATAAAAAACAATTAGGGAATGGATTATACCTTCATGCAAGATCCATATGGTGGAGGAGGAGACTGTTGAGTGAGGACCTAAGGGTGGAGGAAAAGAAGAGCTAGGAGAGGGAGAGTGAGTTTCACTCAATACCTTGAGTCTCAAAAAGACCAAGATATGACAAGATTACTCAACTTCACTAGAACTCAAGAGAAGAGAAGAGAGGGAGGTTTTTTGTGTGCCCTGGAATGAAGGAGAGGGGGGGTTTGTATAGTAGTGGTGGAGAAAATATGAATGGAAGGTCATTTAATGAGAGTTGACAAAGAATCATAAACCTAGACCTCATTTTAGCCTTGGGGGAAATCTGGTGCATTAAATGGAAAGATTGGTGGGAGTGAGGGGCAAGCAAAAATTTGATTTTCCTGTAGTTGCTATAACTACCTGTAGAGCCAACTTTGAATAATCATATCTAACTCAATTCTGATCGAAATTGTCTCGTTCTTATACTCAAATTAAAGCCCCGGATGTCTAGTTTCTGGGAAAATTAACTTCATTCACAGATTCAAAATATTCTGAGAGATATCGATGAAATTGTGAGCAGAGGTCATTTGTTAGAAAATGATTTCAGCACAATTAACATTAATAGGTCCCAAATTAGCTCCCAATTAATATTAAATGGCTCCAATCACTCCCATTTCAGACTTAATTGGTTCCAAATTTATCCTAATTAAAAGATAATTGCACAAATTACTCATTGAATAATTAATGTTTAACTATCTAGTTAATTAGGTGCGTGCAACCCTACCATAAAATGTAGTCCTAACCAATCAAATTATGACACATCATCATTCTCAAATTGATTATACTTATAACCAATTGAAATCAATTGTTCATAATCACATATAGTCGAACTCAATTTGTGATAATGCATCTCCGCCATTAAAACTTGATTTGATGATAACTTTCAATCTGATGGTCCGATTAGAGCTTATAATCAGTTGATTTGATCGTTACAACATCAAGATCATTTTGGTGAAATGAGATTAAGGATCTAGTGATCAAAATCAAGATGCATATTTCCAAGGTAAAATTACCCTTTTACCCTCCATGTGAGGTTAAATGCGGGTTGCAAAATGGGGTGTCAACAATAACATGTGACTTCTGCAAGTTCTATGTTGAGGATGCGTACGCATACTCGAGTATGTGAGCGCATGTTTTTGAACATGCGTACGCATGGTTAAGTATGCGTACACCTCCTGAATCCAGATTTGGGTAGAATTTCTTATTTCATTTAATTAATCATTTTTCACATGCCTTATGATTCTGTTTGACTTTGTTTTAGGTTAATTAATCATGTTTATTTGCTTTCCATATTTTATTTGGTCAATCTTGCCATGTTTGTTTTATTTGATATTTTTTCCTTATGTGTTTTATTTAATTGTCAACTTTCCATGTTTAATGTAATCTGTTTGATTTGTTTCCTTATATGTTGTGATGTGCTCTTTAACATGTTGTGTATGTTATTTTATTTAAGTGCATGATGCATGTTTAGGTTAAGGATTATGGCTCTCTTAATAAACTCTTTAACTAAATATAATCTAGCAATACATAATGGAGGCTAGCCCACAAGCCGGACAGTCTTAGTTGCCTAACACCTTCCCAAGCCATACCTAAACTCTGGACCCATAATCTGGTATGTAGACCTATGCAAATAAATAAGTGGCCCAAAATGCCTAATTTGGTTCTTGAACCTAAACCAGGTGGCAACTCCATTTTTACCCTTTGCCCAGTTCACTACAGGCTGAGGCATACTTCCTATGAGGAAACCACTCATCACAGGTGCTTGTGCCCACAACTTGCTTTAATAAGTGTACACTTTGATCCTAGTTGGAGTACACCTTCCTCAAGTGGCATATGTTAACTACATTTAAAACTCCATAAATAAACTCCTTTAAGCATGATTAATATCTGAATATGGGAGAAGAGAATAATTTGCATCAAATGATTAGTGTGTGATCTCTTTAATATTAGTGAAAATTTTAGTGCTATGTTCAGCTTTTGAGAAAATGTAGTAGATTCGAAAATATTTGAAAATGAGAACCAAATTGGTGTTGCACCAATCCCATTAAGAAAATAAATTTGATTTCATATGGTTTATACTTTTTAGGTAGGTGGACATATGGAAAGTGGAAAGTAATTTCCATGCCATATCAAGTAATTGTTTTTTTAAGAGAAAAAGGCAAGAACATATCAAGAATATTTTGGTCCACTAAAAACCCAAACTAGAAAATCATTCAAACAATATCTTAATGTTCAATATGTAAAATGGGCTTATCGACATTTTTTCCACATTCAATAGCAATTCATTAAAATCTTTTACAAGAACTATGCTTGATTGTAGCCCTTTTTTTTTTTCTTTTTTTCTTTTTGAAGGGAACATTCTAAGCCAATTTTGAAAATGAGGCGAAGCGTAAAGCATCAGAATGGATTCAAATGTAATTTTCTCTGGGTCTCGTATCATGGAGGACAAAGAAAAATTAAAATAACTATATAGTACAAAATAAAAAAGTTCATGACTTTGTAAAAAGTTCATGACTTTGGTGGAAGGATCTCAGGTTTGGGCAAAAGTTTGGAAGATGAAAGTGCCAAATAAAATCCGAGTGTTTGCATGGAGAGCTTGCCAAAACATTCTGCCTACTCGTGAGAATTTAGTTCGCAGGAAAGTAGTCCCGGATGCCTACTGTGAACGTTGTAACCAGGTCCCAGAATCTGTTCTCCATGTGCTTTGGGAATGCGGAGCAGCACAAGACGTGTGGGCAGGGGGTCCCCGTAGACTGCAGAAAGTAGGCACGGCACATAGGGATTTCATGCAGCTGATAGAAGACTTACTCCATAGACTGTCTGAGGAAGAGTTAGAGCTATTTTGGGTCCACTGCTGGTTAATATGGAACCACAGAAACACGGTGGTGCATGGAGGGAAAGTCCAGGATCCTTCAAGACTAAACTCACGGGCATCAGATTTGCTTGGTGAGTTTAAAGCTTCACAAGTCCAGCTGGCTGTCCATACAAATCCAGTTGTTATGCAGACATGGAGTCCACCTTCAGGAAATTTGTATAAGCTAAATTTTGATGCGGCAGTTTTTCCGGATACAGAGTCGATGGGTTTTGGAGCTGTTATAAGGAACAACAGAGGGGCTGTGATGGCAGCGCTGTCAGCGAAGGGTCCTCTGGTATCCAGCAGCGAAGAAGCAGAGATTTTGGCGTGTCGGAGAGCCTTGGAGTTTGCTGTGGAGACTGGATTTCAAGAGGTGGTTGTTGAGGGAGATAACGCCACTGTTATAAGGGGTTTGACAGCCACAAAACCTGATCATTCCATGCTGGGAAATATTTATGAGGATGCTCGCTGCCTGGCGTTGAGGTTCCGTAGGCTTTCAGCTAGCTGTGTTAGACGTAGTGCTAACGGTGTGGCTCATTCCTTGGCCCGGTTTGCTAAATTTGTAAGTGAGGAACATGTGTGGTTGGAAGAAGAACCCCACCCGGCCCTTGAGGCTTTGTATTTGGACAATTCTGATTTTGATTAATTGAAAGACACCCAGCCCATTTTCAAAAAAAAAAAAAATAGTGGGGAAATTCATTTCATTGGTTCGTGAGTAAAATTAGTGTGAACTATGAAGGTTCCTCTCTCTCTCTCTCGTGCGCGCGCGCACACACACATATATGTAAACTGTGAACTAAAAGCATCCTCGTGTAAAAATTTACATTTATTTTAGCATAATTTTTTTTTTACATATTAATTTTTAAAAATATCTCACATTAGATTTATTTATTTTATACTATATTTTATTAAAATATTAGTTTTTTTTTCTAATTTTTAATTGTTTCTCTTTCTTCACACACAACGACTACCATCTACTCTTTTTCTTATGAATAATGTCAGTATAAATTTACAAGATTATTGTAACAAACTTTTAAATTTACATAATTATACATAAACTGATATAAGTCATTTTTAAGTAAAATTATGTAAAATTTACAAATTTTTCTATTATACTTGAATTCTAAAGATATGCTTGTACCGCATGGATTCTAAAAGAGAAAACATTAGGGGTCTGTTTGGATAGAACTTATTTTGCTGAAATTGAAAACTAAAAACTGAAAACACTGTAGTAAAATAATTTTTAAATGTGTGAATAGTACCGTGGAACCCATTTTTAATGAAAAAGTTGCTGAAAAGTGTAATTTGTGTGGTCTGTGAACAGTGCACATATACACTGTTCACGGTCAAAAGTTGCGGCTACTGTTCATAACAGTGATGAACAGTAGTGTTTTAGCGTAAAAAAAAAAAAAAAAAAAAGCTGAAAATTAAACGTAATCGCAGCAGCTTCTCAGTGGATCCAAACACACACTAGGTCCGGAGCTGGCGTAAAACCAGTGTTTTACGCTAGCCAATAACATTAGGCCACGTGGACTTTTATTAAACCCCTCTCCAAATAGCCAAAACTCACGCCATTCACCTCAGACAAAACAGAAGAAAACAGAGAAACCCCTAAACTCTAAGCTCTGCTTCCTTCATGCCGAACCTCCACCACCGCCACAGCCTGATCGCCGGAGCAGAACGAAGAAAGAAAACCAGCCTAGACAAAAGCTCATGCCTTCACCTCTGCTTCCTCTACTTCCTTCACGCTGAACCTCCACCACCGCCACACAGATCGCAAACCCACTAAACAGTACAGCTCGCTTAAACCCCAAATCAGAACCAAAACGAGTTAGGCAAAATTTTTTGGTTTCCTTTGCTTCCTCCCTCTTCCATCCTCTACTTCCTCTTGCCCAAATCTCCACCACACCACACACCGAAGCATACCGCCACACAAGTCACTGGATTCGTTGCTAGAGCTTGTAAACATGCCGGAGCCACCGTGAGCATGGTGTTGCGATGCAAAGGTTTGTTTTTCATGATTTTCCCTTTTCCCCAGTTTGGATTTCGAATTATTGATGGGTTTGTTTATGGGTTTATGGAGTTTTTCTGGAGCCTCATGAAATATTTGTGGGTTTTTTTTTTTTTTTTTTTTTTTTTTTTTTTTTTTTTTTCTATATTTTGGTATCTTTATGGGTTTTGATTAGATTCCTAAGTGTTAAGATCAGTTTTTGCTAAGTTTTTGTTATTTTCGTTTGTTATTCCTAAGTGTATGGGTTACTTTTGTTTGCTTTTGAAACTATAAAAATTAGTGATTTTTCACAAAGCTCAATGATAAAACATCACTGAATTTGGATGTGTTTATAAATTTTTGCCTAATTCTGACATAATAATACTGTTGTCGTTGTTGTTTTAGTGTTGGGAATACTCATTTGTTGTTCCAATTCATTGTGATGAATAGGTGTAACATAGGTTCTAATTTTTAATTTTGTGGTTTTGTTATGCATTTGCTTTAGTGTTACTTTATATGGTTGTCTATTTGGTATTGTCTAAGATAACCATTTCTTTAGGCATTGAATAAGAATTACAGTCTATTTATTTGTTTAGTCATTGAACAATTTGTCAACTGAATTAGATGTAAACAATGGGTACCATTCTATAGGCCTAAAATTAAATTGGAAATCAATTACTACATGTTGGATTGGAAGTAATATATAGAATGAAGTTGTTTAAGCATTGTATCTACTAGGTTGTTTATGCTGTCCTGTTTGTTGTGTATGGCTCTTCTATGGCAGCTTAATGCTCAAGTCCATGGCATAAGGTGTAGGAGATGACTGTCATTTAACATAGATTAGACAAAATTTTCTGCTTGACTGAATTGAACCTAAAGAGTCAGTTGGATTGTGAATTTAGAAGATAATATGAATAAAGCTTATATGCTTGGTTGGGGGTACTCAAATGCCCTCACAATTGTAACAACTAATCTTCTTTTAAATGCTTTTGTATCTGTCATGGCAAAGGCATGCTCTCTCTATCTTTTCATCACTTACCAATGAATGGAAATTATAGTGTTTTATTAATGAGAACTTTTATATGAATGCTAGCACCAAAATTCATAGCCTGTTAATGTACTCATATTTCAAACTGTCCACTAAAAATAATGTTCTGCAGATACAGAACATTGATAAAAATGAAGTGTAATAGCTAATTTGATACCTAGGAGAGTATTATCTTCCAATGAAAATTTTGCAGGAAAAATTTTGACCCTAGTTTCTATTATCTGCTAATGAGTACCATGTGTTTAAGGTTTTGTTATGTTTTTCAAACCCTATTTTTCCCTTGCTGAGATATTTATTTGCTTTACACAGGCTGGTGCCTTGGAGAAGATTGTCAAGGCATCTCAGCTTGAGATCATTGAGCTGCAACATTTTGTGGGTGAACTAAGGTACTTACTGGCATTCTCAATATTATATAGCTGCAAATAGACTGTAAAACTTGCATGTTCACCTATTGTAAAGCTGGGTCTAAGGGTCCCTTCAATGATAGTCAGAATTATAAGCACTTGTTACTTATTGTATGATAGGATTGCTGAATTGTTTCCTATGTATATTTCTTTCAATTTTTAAATTTGTGTTTCCTTTTTTTTTTTTAAACCTTGACTTAAAACCTTGATTGAATTTTTTCCTTTTTTTTTTCTTGGATTTGTATTTCTTTCAATTTTGATTCTTACAGGTACCTTTCCAACAAGTTTACTTACTGTGGTTATTGAATTCTCCGCTGTCAACTTTAGCCTCTGGGACACAGCTGGTATCACTTATTTGATAGCTATTAAAATTTTTTTAGTTTCAAATATAATTTACTCCTACTTGTAATGTCAATTTTCTCCTACTTGTAATGTCAATTTGCTCTCTATATGTACCAAAGTGCAAATAAGGATGTACTTGGAGCTGTTTTATGTAATAAAGTTTATTGAGTGGAGCTATATGTACCAATGTACCAATGTACTTGGAGCTATTTGATAGCTGTTTCATGTAATAGAACAAGTTTGCCAAATTGGGCAAGTTTAGTATTGTAATAGCACAAATTTTAAATTTATTCTTAATTGTTGCTTATGAATTTTTCTTCTCTTTTGTTTTTTATAGGTCATATTGAAATATAAAATTACTTGAATTGAAAATATGAGTGCGAACAACAAAAAACCTGAAACAATCTCACTTTGTGATATGGTGGATGACTTAGTACATGACGAGTCAGAAATAAATGAAGATCAAAATAATGTAGACTTGTCATTGGATGATTCAAATCAACCTTTTACATGCAATAGGCATTCACAACCACATCTTGATATGGTATTTGAAAACTTAGAGGTTGCTCGTGCATATTATAATGCATATGCAAGGCGAAAGGGTTTTAGTATACGAGTAAATCATACTCGAAAGAATAAAGACAAAATAAGGGTTGGAATTGAATATGTTTGTTCGAAGGAAGGATTTCGTCGTCAATGTAATGAAGACAATGAAAGAACAGGTCTAGAGCGTGCAGAAACAAGAGTGGGATGCAAAGTAATGATAGGTTTAAAGAAAGTTGATGATACATGGATTGTATGTAAGTTTGTGGAGACTCATAATCATGAGCTTCTTACCCCTAAGAGTACAAGTTTGCTTCGTGGGCATAGAGTGATAACAAGTGCCCAAAAGAATCTTATAGATACACTCAATGAGTCAGGTATAGCCCCAGGCAAGATAATGTTTGTGTTAAGTAAAGAATCTGGTGGTGATTATAATGTTGGATGTATTCCAGTTGATATTCAAAATTATTTGGGTAGTAAAAAAAGAAAGTTGCTTCAAGATGGAGATGCTCAGGGAATGTACAAATATTTTATTGAGAGTCAATGTAAAAATCCAAGTTTTGTTTATGCAATTGAAGTTGATGAATATGGGTGTATGGGTAATTGCTTTTGAGCAGATACTAGGTCAAGAATGGCATACCAATATTTTGGAGATGTCATTACCTTTGACGCTACATACCAAACAAATCGTTATAAGATACCTTTTGTTCTATTCACAGGGGTTAACCACCATCATCAATTTGTGATGTTTGGATGTTCTTTGCTTGTCAATGAAACAACAAAATCTTATTCATGGTTGTTGAAGACCTGGCTTAATGCAATGCCTGGAAATCCTCCTTCTACAATTATAACAGACGATGACAAGACTATGGCTAAGGCAATTGCAGATGTATTACCAAATACAACTCATAGATTGTGTATGTGCATCTTTACAGAAAGTTCCAGAACAATTGTCCCATGTATGTAGTAAATATCCAAATTTTCAGGAAGAATTTTACCATTGCATCCATGATACAATCACTATTGAAGAGTTTGAGTTAGAATGGAGTAAGATTATGGAGAAATATGGATTGGGGGATAATGATTGGTTGAGAAATCTTTATATGCGGCGTGAAAGATGGGTTCCAACTTACTTACGAAGCTCATTTTGTGCCAGGATGTCTACAACTCAAAGGACTGAAAGCATGAATAAATTTTTTAAATATTATATTCGTTCGAGTACAACGATAAGTAATTTTGTATGTCAATATGAGCTAGCTTTGAATGCACGTTATCTTAAAGAGAAAGAACAAGATATAAAGACAAAAAATTCAGTGTCAATTTTGAAAACATGTCATAAGCTGGAAGCAGAGGCAGCAAAAGTTTATACAAGGAAGATGTTTATGAAATTTCAAGAAGAGTTATTTTGTAGTAAAAAATACAAGCCATCCAAATATCATGAAGAAGGAGTGAAGAAGATATACAAGGTGATAGCTCATGGGAGAGAAAGTCATTTTATGAAGTATCTCTTCATATTATTGAGACAAAAGCTATTTGTACATGCCATAATTTTGAGTTTGTTGGTATTATTTGTAGGCATATCCTAGTTGTTTTTGTGAAGAAATCTCTTGTGGACTTTCTTCCATCACATTATATTTTAGAAAGATGGACAATTAATGCCAAGAAGCACATTGTACATGACATATCTAGTGATGTGGTACAGGTGGAGCCTCAAGTTTCTTCTACCATGATGAGATATAGTTTGATGCTTCAATTTTTGGAAGTTGCAGAGGTAGGGTCACAATCAGAGAAGCAATACAAGCATCTTGGACAAACTTTACGAAAAGTTCATGAGGAGCTTCTAGCCATGCAAGATGTTCATGATGTTGATGATTTAGAAAGTCCTGATAATACTACATTAAACAATCAAGTATTATCAAATCTTCCAATTACTTTGCGAGACCCTCCACATGTTCCATCAAAGGGAAGGCCTAAAGCTTTGAGACAAAAACATCCAAAAGAAAAACAATTGATGAAAAAGAGAAAATGTAGCATTTGCAAAGAAACGGGCCATGTGAGAACCAATTGTCCAACACATAAACATTCCAGGTAATTACATGACCTTGTTGAGTTGTAGTATTAATTTAGTATTTAAATTTTTGGTTTATAAAATTACTTCTTGTAGGGATGTTGCAAATACAAGCTTGATACCACATTGGGAGTCAGTGTATCAACAACAAAGTCAAACTAAGGTTATTTAATTACAATATATTCAGTTTCAAGATAATACATACATTTGCTGATATTTTCAAAAATAAACATTTACTTTTGTTGAGGTCTAAAAAAGATCATAGTGCCCAAGCCCAAAAAAGTGAGCCAAGCCCAAAAAGAAAATAAGCCAAGTCCAAGGAAGCAGGTGCAAGGGACCACGAAAGAAAAAGAAATAGCAGGCCTATGAGGCTTGAAAGCCCAAAAGAAAAAGCATCAAGAAGGAAAAGAGGCCCACAGCGAGAGATTAAAGAAAAATAGCCAGGATCCTCAGCAACTACCAGGAGGCGCGGATCCTTCTAGGCACATGAGCACGGTCAAAAGGAAGATTAAGACCGTTCGAAAGAAAAAGACAAGAAAAGAAAATAAGAAACAGAGCAGAAGTCACCAGTGCCAAAAGACCCAGCAAAGAAAGAGGAAATAACCAGCGACTTCTCATGGCACAAGTGGGAAGCATCTCGGGGAACTAGAACAAAGAATTACGAAAAGGGGAATGGCAACAGGCGACTTTCAAAACGGCAGACTTGGATTCCGCCCGGATGGGAAAAAGGGCAAAAGGAGAGAACTGCCAAACGTTGATATCGAGAAGGGCATACCTCAGCACGTCCCGAAGTAGGTGACCAGCCAAGGACTTTCAAAGGAATCAAAGCTGAAGAGAAGAAAAGAATGAAAAAATAGGAAATAGAACCTGCCGAGTGATGAGCACAGAACAGGCTCTGTTAACCATACGACGAAACAGGGAAACCAATGGTTCCCCTGGGATGCCAGAATTTCACTATAAAAGGAGGGGCATGTTACGAAGAAAAGGGGCAGATTTTAAAAGAGAAAAAAAAAACATCAGAAAAGTATTGTAAAAGAAGAGAAAACTGAGGGAAATTAATAACACTTTTTTTCCCGGTATCCTGTGAAAGCCACTATTGCATATGCTCAGATTCAAAAAGAATCAAACTTTGCAAGTTTTGAAGGCTGAAATAACCATTCAAGACTGTAATTTTTGAGCTTGCTTGAACCTTGTATCACGTCTTAGTGAGCATACTGTAACCATAACAAAAGAAATCCTAATCAAATACGTCTCACTGATTTAAGGATCCTCATAGCATTTGTTTTGTGTTCTTCGTTGATTCTATTCTCTGTAATTTGTTTTGCTGTTTTGACATGTCTTTCAATACAAATATCTTTACTTGTCATTTACGTGTATTGTAGGAAGCATGCCATGTGCATTCCTTAATTCTTAAACAGCCTATTAGCTGCGGTGAATCAAGGCCCGGTCCACCAAACCACTTATTAGGCCCAGGATCCTTGGGCCTGAGTGTCACAAAAAAGGTATTCTCACATTTTGGCGACTTCGCTGGGGACTGGGCAAAGAAGAGGGAAGAAGCAATCCCTTCACAAAGTATGCCTCAAAGACAAAGAAATAGCAAAGGAACTAATATGCCACCTACGGCCTCTGAGCCCGTGGGAGAAAACGAGGTAGCTTTCAGGCAAAGAGGCGAGGTACCCCTGGTAGAATAGGAGGTTGTGCCAGGATAAAGACACACAAGGCAGGAACCAAACCTCATGGCCAGGATGACAGCAATGTTGAAGGATCTAGAGTAAGAAGTTCGTCTTCTTAAAGAAGGCAGGACATAGGAAATCAGGGACAATGTTCCCCCTACTGGTCATCAAGATGGAACGCAGCCAGAAGGAGGGTTAGCAGTGGGAGGAAAAGCCAACTCTCAGTACTTAACACTGGTAGATGTCAATGTCCTCCTGGAGCAAGAAAGGGAAAAACTCTCGGAGATCCCCAAGCAATTCTCTCAAGATCCCCCATTCCCTCCAGAACTTCTTGGCAAACCATACCCTAAGGGGTACGAACCCCCAAAGTTCCATCCTTTCGATGGAAGAAGTGGAAGTGCTATGGAACATGTGAGTAGGTTCATTCACACTATGGGCCCCTATGCAGGAGACAGAGAACTATGTCTAAGGGAATTTGCCAAATCCTTAGTGGATAGGGCATACACTTGGTACACCACGTTGAGACCCGGGTCCATCAAAACCTGTGATGAAATGATGGAAAAATTCTGCGCCAAATATTATCCTGGTGAAAGTAAGATCACTTTCCAGAACCTTCAAATGGTAAGGCAGAGACCTGGAGAGGATCCCGTCCAATTCATTAAAAGATTTGAAGATGTGCCCCTAGACTGCTATGGGGACCACGAAGAAAAGGAGCTCGTGGAAACCTGTGTAGCCAACATGCTTTTTGATTACATGCTCAACCTTGAAAATCTGTGTATCATGCAGTTTGCTGGCCTGTTACAGAGAACCAGAAGGACGGCGCAAACTATGAGGACAAAAAGGATGTCCGTGTCCCAAGCTATGACAGCATCAGTAGGAGAAAAAAGGAAGAGGCCAGATGGGAAGGTGTTCGAGGAACCACCGGTGATCCCATGTACAGCTGAAGAGTTAAGCCATGTCTTAGACAAATGGATCGGAGATGGAATTGTTAGGCCATTCACCGTGTCCAGGCCACCAACTGAAGAAGAAAGGAAGAACCCTTTATTTTGCAGAATCCATAATTATGTCAAGCATTCCACTAAGGATTGCTGGACCCTTCGCAGACTCTTCCATAAGAAGCTGAGGGAAGGAACCTTGGAACTCACTCAGAAGGAACCAGAAGTATAGAGAAACCCCTTGCCTAACCACAAAGGGAAAGGGGTGGTAGTAGTAGTAATACATGGGAACCCGACAGAAGCAGGAGAATCTGAAGGATCCTTCCACCCGAGCACAGTCAGGACCCTTCAGAAGAATCTCAAGTTCAGGTCACTATTCAACCAATTGGGATTTGGACCAGAAGCAAGAAGGGTGGCCACAGAGTCTCTCATGAGCATAGCAGCAGATTTAGGAATGGAATGCTTTACAGTAGAGTCACATGCTAGTCGAGCTTTCCTGGAGACAACCAATGCAATAACCTTCACCGATGAAGACATGGAGATTGAACACCCAGACCACCACAGGCCCCTCTATCTAATGGCCACCATAAACGGTGTCCAAATAAGAAGAGCACTGGTGGATACAGGGGCGTCACTCAATCTCATAGCTTTGAGTACCCTGGAAGCTGTGGGCTTGGTTGACAAACGGATCCTGGGGGCTCCCACGGAAATAACAGGATTTGGAGGGTCAGTGGAATCAACAGAAGGATACGTACAACTAGCCTTAAGGGTAGGACCAATAGTAGCCCTGACAAGGTTTCATGTGATTAATGCAAAAATATCTTACCATGTGTTGTTGGGACGTTCATGGCTCCATAAACATCACCTTATTCCATCTACGTTCCATCAATGCATTAAAGGGAGACTGAATGGAAGACCTGTCAGGATCCCTGCCAACCATAACCCTTTCAGCCAGGGAGAATTGAACTTTGCAGAAACGATGTTCTATGACGAGTTAGAACCAGATGATGAGAGCCTCACCCTGGGCACTCTAGGGGCACCTATCCTATAGGAAGAAGAAGCAGGGAGGGGCACCCATGACCTGAGGAACATTCTGGAAAGAAAAAGACAAAAAAGGAAGCCCAGCTCTTCAAGATCCCGAGAATGTGTGGTGGTGCGGGAACCTGGAGGAAGGCTGATCTACCATTTGTGAAGGTACGCAGGACCTGAATGCATTATGCATAAAGGTCCCGGACCACCAAGCTACATGATGGCCCAAGAATAAATTCCAGAAGAACTAGTTAAGGAAGCCCAGATTTAGCTTGAGGGGGAATTAAAGGAAATAGATTTGGGAACCGAGCCGGGATCTCGAAAGCCTGTCTTCATTAGCAGTCAACTGATGGCACAAGAAAGGGAACAATTGGTAACCTTACTTCAAAAATACAGAGATGTGTTCTTATGGACCTATGATGAAATGCCTGGCTTAGACCCAGGGTTGGTAGTTCATTCTCTTAATGTGAACCCAAGAATAAGGCTAGTAGTTCAACCGGCTAGGGTCTTCCACACCGAGGTAGAAGCTCAAATAGTTCAAGAGATCAAGAAGTTGTTGACAGCTGGCTTTATCAAACCCATCCAACACCCAAAATGACTTTCCAACATTGTACCTGTAAAGAAGAAAAAATGGTCAGATTCATTGCTGCGTGGACTTTCGTAACTTGAATAAGGCATGCCCTAAAGATGAATTCCCTTTGCCCAATACCGACCTCCTTGTAGATTCAGCAGCAGGAAACTCAATGTTCTCATTTATGGATGGGTACAGTGGGTACAACCAAATCCGTATGGCTGCCAAAGACACAGAGAAGACGGCATTCAGAACTCCAATCGGGAACTTTTACTACACTGTAATGCCCTTTAGCCTAAAAAATGCGGGGGCTACGTACCAGCGAACCATGACAGCCATCTTCCATGATATGGTACATGAAGATATGGAAGATTATGTAGATGACATTGTGGTCAAATCAAAAACTAGGGCAGGACACTTCCAAGTATTTGAGCAAGTTTTTGAAAGATGCAGGAAGTACAAACTACGCATGAACCCCATGAAATGTGCCTTCGGGGTGTCTGCTGGAAAGTTCCTTGGGTTCCTGGTACATCACAAAGGCATAAATGTGGACCCAGCCAAGGCCACAGCCATCGCCACGATGAGAAGACCGACTACTGTGAGGGAACTCAAAAGCTTCCTGGGAAGGGTCTCCTATATTAGGAGATTTGTGCCTGGTTGGCCTCAGCAATGACAGGTCTATCCAAACTGTTGAAAAAGGAAACCGAGTTTACCTGGGGAATGGAACAACAGAAGGCTTTCCAAAGAATTCAGTACATCATGAATCATTTGCCCACCCTCTAGGCACCAGTACATGGGTGACCTCTGCTGTTATACTTAGCATCAAATTCCCAGGCAATAGGAGCTTTGCTGGCACAAGAAGATGACCAGGGAAATGAGCAGTCTGTTTACTATGTAAGCAGGACACTCAAGGATATCGAAACCAGGTACCCTAGAATAGAGAAAGCCTGCCTAGTAATCATCTACGCGTCCCAAAGGCTAAAGAGGTACTTCTCGGCTCACCAGATCCTTTTGGTGACCAAGTCCCACCCCATAAAGGCGCTCCTACACCAGCCCCTTCTCACGGAGAGAATAGCACAATGGCTAGCCTTGCACTCCCAATATGACATAGGCATCAGAACTCCCAAGGTCGTCAAAACCCATGCCATAACAGACCTGCTAGCTCAGTTCCCAAGAAATGAGGAAGGCTCGCTGAGTGAAGAAATCCCTGGTGAGGTGGCAGTAATAGAGATCCCAAGAAGGAAATGGACCATGTGGTTTGACGAGTTAGCCACGGCAACTTCAAATGGGGTAGGGATTGTACTAAGTTGTGAAAACGGGGACACCATACCCTTGTCTTTTAAGCTTGGTTTCTCGTGTTCTAATAACGCAGCTGAATATGAAGCGTACTTAACCGGGCTAACTATAACACTCAGTATAGGAGTAAAGCATATGAGAGTGTTGGGAGATTCCAATCTTGTAGTTTCCCAAGTGAAAGGTGACTTCGTGTTACGGAAACAAAACTTAGTGGCCTACAGAACTTGGGCACAAAGGCTGGAGCTAGAATTTCAGACTTTTAGCATAGAATACACTCATAGAAGTGAGAACAGGTTTGCTGATGTGCTCGCCACTCTGGGTTCCCAAATACTATTCAAAGGGAGAGACACGCTGATAAAAATATGAAGGCAGAAACATTCTATTATAAGGATCCTCCAAGGAATATACCCCGGAGAGTCCAAACAGTGGGATTGGAGGAGCGAAGTCAAAGAAAAGATGAAAAAGGTAGGACCCGGAGGAAACATCAAAGAACTAAAGGATTACACTCAGATAGAAGGGGAATTTTATAGAAGGCTGCCAGGAGGAATCTTGTCCAGGTGTATCACAGAGAAGGAAGGAAAGCTGAAGCTAGAAGAATTACATACCCAAGCTTGTGGAGTTGCAGAAAAGATCAGCCTATATAGAAGATGCAACGCATGGGGTATTACTAGCCAAACATGAACAAGGAGGCAGCAATTATACAAGAAAAATGTGAGGAATGTCGTTTGGCAATAGATAAGGAAGAAAGCTATGCTGTATTTGTTGTAGAAGATTAGCGAGTTCCTTTCATAGAAAATCTGGCTCAAGGGATCCTACCAACTGACAGGACATTAGCCCACAAGCACAAGAAACTAGAGGATAGGAATTTCCTGCAAAACTACATCTTATTCAAAAAGGGATATAGTGGGGATCCCCTAAGGTGCCTGAGGCCAAAAGAAGCTAGAGAAGTAGTCAAGGAAGTTCATTCCGGTGATTGTGGAAGTCACCCGGGGAAAAGAAGGCTGTATAAACAATTATTGTTGTTGGGATATTACTGGCCAACAATGAAAAGGAACTCTGAAGAGCTAGTCAAAACATGCCACGCCTGCCAAGCTGGGAGATGCAATTCACACTCACCCAAATGTTCTACAAGATATGACGACACCATGGCCTTTTCACACTGGGGGATTGATCTCATAGGGCATATAAAGCCTCCATCCAACAGTTACATATGGATCTTGGCAGCCACCGAGTACTTTACAAAATGGGTAAAGGCCATCTCTTTGAAAAAGGCCACTGGAGCAGCCGTAGCAAATTTTATTCGAAACCACATCATTACAAGTTTCGGGATCCCCAGAAGATTGATCAGTGACAATGGGACCCCATTCATAAACAAAGACATGAAATGGTTAACTGAAGCATATCACATTAAACATGGGAGGTCAACCCCATACTACCCACAAAGAAACGGCCAAGCTGAGGCTAATAATAGGGTAATGTTGAAAATCCTTAAGAAGATGAAACATGAGTATGGAGGGAAATGGAGTGATCATTTGGCAGATGTACTCTGGGCATGTAGGAGCTCCGTAAAGACAACCACAGGATTCTCGCCATTTTCCCTAGACTATGGAACAGAAGCTATCAGCCCCGGGGAATTAGTTATTCCTAAACCAAGGGTAGTTCTTGAAGAAAGCCAAGAAGAAAGTGAGGACACAAATAATGAAAGGAGGTTGGCAGATCTGGAAGGGATAGAAGAAGAAAGAAAGCTAGCCAAGAAAAGAAGCCAGAAGTACCAATAAAGAATGACTAGAGCATATGCACAAGCAGTACGCCCAAGGATGTTCACTGAAGGGCAATTGGTGCTAAGGATGGCAGAGCACGTAAGGAGGAACCTATCAAGACCCTCCAAGTTCACCCCAAAATGGGAAGGACCCTACATCATCAGTGCAGCCCATGAGAGTGGGTATTATTACCTTACCAAGAAAGATGGGACAGTCCTGACAGAACCCATAAACGGGAAATGGCTGAAACAATACTATGGATAAGGACGAAGGGAACTCGGCACGTCAGAATCCTTTTGCTAACTTCACAACCCGTTAAGTGTTTTTGTTTTCTCTTATTATTATTTCTTTAGCTTTTTTCATGAATTCTCGTCTAAATGATTTTGTTCAGGAACCTATGATAGATTGACACTATGTGGTCAGTACTATATTAAATGGTTTTCTCTATGTTCCTTAAAAGATGATCATATTTTAATGAAGTTCCTTTTCTTTAAAATTTGAGTTTCTTTTAAAATACTACAAAGTCCAAGTTTGGGCAGATTTAAGGAAGGATACCTGAGTAAAAAAAAAGGGGGAAAAGGGCATATAATACCCTTTTACACATGGCCCAGGATTCACCTCACAGATAATTCCAAATACCCCACAGACAGTTCCAAGCACATAAGTCTAGGATCACAGGCAAAAGTAAAATGCCCAAGATACCTAGCCTAGCACATTGGCAAAAAGGGGAACTCGTCAAAGTTCATGAATTGGGACCGTATCTCAAAAATATACATACAAAAATGAAAGAAGGGGAAAAGATACCAATGTACCCAGTTCAGTACTTACACAATAAAGTAACCACCGGGTACCTGGACCAGAATTTACAGTGAAGCCTGTAGGAACCATGGTCCAGGACTTAGAAAAGAAAAGAGAAAAGTCATGTATAAAAAAAAAAAAGGAAGGCAATGTATCAAAGAGAAAAGCAAATCCACATACTAAGAAATTAGAAGCAGTTTTGAAACACAAACACAGAGCTAAAAAAAAAAAAAAAAAAAAAAAAAAAAAAAAAAAAAAAAAAAAAGAGCAGTGTTCAAAAAACAAACAGAAACTTATACAATCCCAAATTGTTTATACGAATTTAAAGAAAGCTAAGGAATGAGGCTGGCCAACAGAGAGCCATCCGGAGGAATGACAGACACAGTTGATGAAGAAAGAATCCTCTGCCGCTTGACTTTCAACAAGGAAGGAAGAAAGCCTTGAATCAAGATCTGGGGTAGTCACTCCCGAAGCATCCCCCGTCGCTGTATCCCCGCCTGTAGAAATTGGAAAACTTGCAGCCTTTTGCTTTGACTGCAGATCAGCAACTTGAACGGATCTCACAATTCCCTCAAGAATAGCAGGCTTAGAATCTCTAAAGCCTGTATCAACAATTGTAAAAAGAAAAAAAGAAAAAGGAAGAACAGTCTTAGTCTTAAAGAAAAAAGGGGGGAGAGGAGTGACCAAAAAAAAAAAAAGAAGAGCCAATCAATACTAGCTTCGTGAGGCAGAGCCTCCTCCTCCTAATCCATTGATTTCCTCGAAGATTCTGGGAAAGGACATAAAGCAAGTTGCAGAAAGGGTGAAGAACCTGTGGCGAAATGGCTAAAGGAAGGAAAAGGTGCAGAGCGCTTCACCATGGAAGAAGAAAAAGAAAAGAGGATAGGGAAAGAAAGAAAGAAAAAGGAAACACAGTGTAAAACAATTCACACTCACCTTCTGAGTTTTCTGATTCCAAGGAGGAGGCAACACTAGGAGTAAACCTCACATTGGCTTGACCTAAAAAGGAGAAAGGAAAGAAGAAATTCAAAAGAATGGGGAACAAAGAGAAATAGAGATGAAACACTATTTTAAAGGGAAATACAGCTCACCTGTTTGTTTGGATAAAGGTGTGTCTCCCAAAGTCTCTTTAACTGAAAATGTTTGAGGAAACATGGTTCTGATGGGACTAGGAGTACGCTCAAGCTGAGGACTTTGAGATGCAGGGATCTTAGAAGCTTCGGGATCCTGAAAAGCCTGGGCGCCCTGCGTCGGTTTCCCGGTCTCCTCACCCAGACCACCACTAGGGGGCTCCTCCTCCATAACAGGAAATGCAATAGAAAGGGTTGTAACAGCTTCTTCTTCCAAAACCTTGCCGGTCATAGGAGGGGATACCTTCATCTAAAAAAAAAAGAGAAGAGGGAAAGCGGGAATAAGCGAAGACAACAGGGTGATACAAACAACAGAGTACCAGAACAAATTGAGAAACATGAACAAGGAAGATGCGTACCACGTCATCACCAGAAGATTGGCTTTTGCCCTTCTTGAAATCAGACTTGCACTTGGACTGCAAAGGAAACAATCACTCGTCAGCAAAGAGGAAGTAAATGCAACAATATGAACAAATGAAAAGAGAGAAGAAGGAAAGAGGTCTTGCCCTTCTCTCTCTCTACAGATTCTCTGGAGGTCTTTTGCTTACTACGAGTACTCCCAGAGGGTCCTAAGTGGGGCTGGGATACAAAATCAAAGGATCCTAAAGAATCATGGACTGAAGCAGTCATAGGAACCTGGGAAAAAGAAGACTCTACCTTGGTCTTCTTTCGGGTCCTTGAAGTCAAAGGTTGCCCAACCTCTTTGTCTTCCTGGGATACCAAATGTGTCTGAGACTTCCCAGTCTTACTTCTTTTTGTCTCAGAACCAGTCTTTACACCCTCTGTACTTTCCTCAACATCAACTGTTTTTCTCTTTTCCGGCTTGACATCCTTGCCTTTACCCGAAGCGGCAGCAGCACGTATTGTCTCCACGGCACCTTTCTTAATAGGTACTCCGGAGGAAGTACCAATAATGAGACTGTAACCCAACCAAGTTCCAGGGAAATCTTGTGCATAAGTCACCCAACCTCCCCTGGAGGCATGCCATTCTGCAAACCCAGTTTTGCTGCTTACGGCAGCAGAAACAATCCCAGCAGTAGGAAGGGATAAACGCCTATTGGATGTTGGAGCAGAGGCAATACCAGGACTTGGGGTTTTCCAAACTAAACCAGAGCCAACATAGTCGACAAAAGACTTCTATATTCTTCTCCAATAACCAGTATAACCGCTAGAAGCAAAAACTCCTCTCTGGGAATTAGGTACCACAAATTGGGGGCTCCTCCGTGACCAATAAGAAAAGGCCTGCAGCCTCAAGAAAGGATCCAAAGAAGGAAGGGACGACACTAGGTCCTTAAAAACTGGAGGAATGTCTTGGTTAAAACCAAATTACCAGAGCACCCGGTGTGCTGAATAATGGGTGTATCTTGGACCACTCAAAGAAGGCACAGGAAGCCAAGAGGGGCTAATGCAAGCAAGATAGGCCAAACTGCCCTCATCACCACGACGCAGGTCAAAAGTATTACCTGTAGAAGATAAAAAGGAAGACAACACAGAGTCACACGCAAAGCCAGGGCCAAACTCACGAGGAGACCTCCAATGTAAATTCCTGGCTTGATCAAATAACTCAACAAGATTGAGGCCACCACCTTTCAAGCTAATCCAATGAAAAATGATGGGAAAAGCATCAGTCAAATTGCCACAAAGACCCTTCACTATGTCAGGGGATCCTTGGAATTTATCCTTTACAAACTTCAAATTCCTGCACTTGGCCAAAGTAGCTGCAGAACGGTCCCACATAAAAATTTGAAGAATAGCACAGTGAAGAGACGAGGTAATCATATAACAAGAATCACTCTCGGTCTCATCTCCATGAAGCTGATCCAATTGAGAATAAACATGTCCCAAAAACAGAGGGGCTAAAGGATATTGGGTACCTCGAGCCAACTTGATCGCTAACGAAAAAAAGGAAGACTTAACCCCATACCCAGGGAACTCGCTGAACAAGAACTTACTAAGCCAAAATGCCAGAAAACCAGCCCACCTCACTTCCTTATTCTTTTCACGAGAAATGGTCATCACCCATCTCCCCATTCTAGCCGGCGTACCACCAGGAGAGGCAGTACGACCGCCAAAATGGCTAAACAATTTATCTTCCACCACAAGATCCTCTTCAGAAAGGTTGATATCAAAGGGACTGTCATCACCAAACACAGGGAGAAGGAAGTTATTGACCACATCCCCCAGGGTAATCGTCAACTCACCAACAGAAAAGAAAAAAGTATGAAGAGAAGGGCACCAACGGCGTACCACATGCCTGAGCCCCTTGGCGTCTCTGAAACCGTCAAGATTTCTGGAAATTGCCACCGCCTTTAGGATACCAGCGCTCTCTAGGCGACCCACAAACTCCACATTAGATAATTCTTTGTCTACCCAGATGGGCCAGTCCTGGATCTTTCCCAGAACAAAAGCAAAAAAGATAGGCACTGCCTCTCGAATTCCTTGTCTAATCTGAAGGTTCAAAATCTCTCTAGGGTCTGGAACCTAGGCTGAACCAGCAAAACCCGTTTGGCCAGAAAACGTCCAGGCATGAGGAGATGAAGGAGCCTCGCCATGAGATACCTGAGAAAAAAATGGACTGGGAGAGTACTAGGGGTCCCGTAAAGGGAAGGCCGGACGTTCGGAAACTTCGTAAGAATCGCTCGAAGCGGAACTAGAAGAACCTTCGCCCTCAGAAGGGCTTGGGGTGTGCTCTCTTCTTTTTCGGGAAGAAGAAGAAGCCATTGGAACAAAGCGAATAATGAGAGGAAAAAGGGATTGAAAGAACAAAAAAAAGGGAAGACGGGAAAGCAGAGAGACCCAAGAATGAAAGACTCAGAGAAGCAAAGTCATAATGTGAAACAGCCACAATAAAGGCACAAAGAGCAGTTGGAGAAGATAGTGTATGGAAAGACGTGCCAGTTGCCAAAAAAATTTAATTTTGGAAAAGAGATTAATTAGCAGTTATTAATGGAAGTTACGGGATACGAGAAAAGTGGGTGAAGGGATTTTACTCCAAATGTTCAACTGCCATGTCTCATGCAAAAAGGAAACTGTAAAATGAGAGAACACATCAGTAAAGGACCAAGGTGACCAAAAAGCACCAAGAAAGGCCGGGATCCTGAGTAAGAAAGAAGGGGAACCCAGGGGGAAATTAAAAAAAAAAAAAAAAGATCCTACAAAAGTTTAAGAAAACCAGAATTACTCACGCGTGGTCTTTAGGCAACCCACGAGCTCGGGGGGCTAAATGTTGAGGTCTAAAAAAGATCATAGTGCCCAAGCCCAAAGAAGTGAGCCAAGCCCAAAAAGAAAATAAGCCAAGTCCAAGGAAGTAGGTGCAAGGGACCACGAAAGAAAAAGAAATAGCAGGCCCAAGAGTCTTGAAAGCCCAAAAGAAAAAGCATTAAGAAGGAAAAGAGGTCCACAGCAAGAGATTAAAGAAAAATAGCCAGGATCCTTAGCAACTACCAGGAGGCGTGGATCCTTCCAGGCACATGAGCATGGTCAAAAGGAAGATTAAGACCGTTCGAAAGAAAAGGACAAGAAAAGAAAATAAGAAACAGAGCAGAAGTCACCAGTGCCAAAAGACCTAGCAAAGAAAGAGGAAATAATCAGCGACCTCTCATGGCGCAAGTGGGAAGCATCTCGGGGAAACAAAACAGAGAATTACGAAAAGGGGAATGGCAACAGGCGACTTTCAAAACGGCAGACTTGGATTCTGCCCGGATGAGAAAAAGGGCAAAAGGGGAGAACTGCCAAACGTTGATATTGAGAAGGGCATACCTCAACACGTCCCGAAGTAGGTGACCAGCCATGGACTTTCAAAGGAATCAAAGCTGAAGAGAAGAAAAGAATGAAAAAACGAAATAGAACCTGCCGAGTGATGGACACAGAACAGGCTCTATTAACCATACGACGAAACAGGGGAACCAATGGTTCCCTTGGGATGCCAGAATTTCACTATAAAAGGAGGGGCAGGTTACGAAGAAAAGGGGTAGATTTTAAAAGAGAAAAAAACATCAGAAAAGTATTGTAAAAGAAGAGAAAACTGAGGGAAATTAATAACACTTTTTTTCCCGATATCCTGTAAAAGCCACTATTGCATATGCTCGGATTCAAAAAGAATCAAACTTTACAAGTCTTGAAGGTTAAAATAACCATTCAAGACTGTAATTTTTAAGCTTGCTTGAACCTTGTATTACGTCTTAGTGAGCATACTATAACCATAACAAAGGAAATCCTAATCAAATATGTCTCACTGATTTAAGGATCCTCATAACATTTGTTTTGTGTTCTTTGTTAATTCTATTCTCTGTAATTTGTTTTGCTGTTTTGACATGTCTTTCAATACGAATATCTTTGCTTGTCATTTATGTGTATTGTAGGAAGCATGCCCTGTGCATTCCTTGATTCTTAAACAGCCTGCTAGCTGCGGTGAATCAAGGCCCGGTCCACCAAACCACTTATTAGGCCCGGGATCCTTGGGCCTGAGTGTCACAAAAAAGGCACTCTCACAACCTTTTTAAATTAGGAGTATTCGATGGCAAGGTTAAACTCGTTAGTTATTGGAAAAACATTTTGCTCCACAAGTTTTGTACAGGTATATAATGTGTTTGATTTTTTTACTTAGTATAAATTGTTCTGTAATAGATGTTTTTGTTATTTATTCATTTTTTATTTGTCAATCATCTTTAGGACTCTTTGCCAAGTGTGACATATCCTTCTACATCATCATCTACTATGCATATATATATCCCAATCAGTCATCATTTACGGTATGACCAATTAGTGTTTAATTAGAATATATTGGATTTTTTTTAACTGTTTTCGTTCTAATTTTATTTTTTGTATTTTGTTGTACATTCTTTATGTAGGATCCATTACAACAATTCCAAGAAAGTTGATGTAAAAACAACTTTTGTGTCCAAGAGAATGGATTGGGAAGCAAATATTTTTTGGTTATATAATGTTTAAATTGTGGTGGATAGACATAGAACCATCTTCTTTTTTGTATTTCCAACGTATGGTCCTCTTTTTTGTATATTGAACTATGACAGGTTTTATTTTAGATGAATGTATTTTCAATTAGAAATTTCCCAAAAGAATTGTGAAAAATTTTATTTCAAGATGTATGGTCAATCATATGATCTTTTATGAATTGAATTGTGACAGGTTTTATTTCAAGATGTATTCTCAATTAGAAACTCTTATAGAAAAAATTATGACAGATTTTATTTCAAGTGAATGTATTCTCAATTAGAAACTCTTATAGAAAAAATTGTCATATTTTATTTCAGGTAAATGTATTCTCAACTAGAAACTCTTATAGAAAAAATTGTGACAGGTTTTATTTTAGATGTATTTTAGTTTGTATGGTATAGGAGCATTAGTTGGCTTGAATTATTTGAAAATTCATGACCTGTCTGTAGAGCCTAAGATGTTATTTTTACTCTTTAAGTTAAGCCAATAAGGGGAAAAATCTAGTATAGTATGTCAAGACTACTGAAACACAGCATAAAGCCAACGGTCAGATTCATGACTCACATTATAAGGACGATTATTTCTGTTACCATCTTTTGCTTGTTATGAACCCAGAACCATATGTATTTACCAATTATTTTGGTGCTAACCATTTATCAAATTTTGCTCATTATAGATCTTACTAACAATCATAATATTAATCATAATTAGTTTTTTTTTTTCAATTTTTTTTGAGTTCAAAACGATAGAAATCTTTCATTAATGTAGAAACAGTATACAAACAAGGGCCAATCCAAGTCAGGGCTCAAGTAAATGGTAGTACAAAAAGACAAGAAAGAGTACATCAACTCAAGAAGATGGTACATCAAGTCACTCAGTGCCTATCCATAAGACGTTGGTATTCTTCACACAAGCCATTTGCCAAGTCCAGGATCACCTTTGGATGAGTTTGGAAATGTTCGAAATAAAATTTATTCCTCACATTCCATATTGCCCACGCTGTAACGACCCACTTCTCTAATTCTTGCTAGCTGCATTTTTGTGTTCAACCTTTGAATAAAGCCCACACGTTTTGTGCAAATGGGCACTCCCACCAGATATGGCTTACAGTTTCAGATTGGTGACTACAAATCTCACACCTCGTCTCCACCCTTGCTCAATACCGATGAAGATTTTCCAAGGAGAGAACTATTTAATAGCTGTAGACACCAAGATATCTAGTCCTTTGCCAAACATTTGCCAGCTGCTTTTGGTCTTCCACATCCTGAGAAATTGAAATGAGAACTTTTAGCCAATTCATTAAATAAAAATTTACGTAAGGTTCTTTTAAAGACACCAATGAACCATATAGCAAATTTAGCATTAGATGTACTAAAATAGCCAATCATGCATCTAAACAAATTTGCTAAAACATATTTTATCTTCTATTGAGTTCATGATCTTTATCGGAATCTTTTATGGATCAAACACACAATTTTAAAAAAAATCTACCTTATGCAAAGAGCACAAAGAGCGCAAGAGACATACACAACAAACAGGACAGCATAAACAAACAGGACATCATATATATAATTAGCAAGAAAGATGTATATATAAAAATCTACCTTATGCAAAGAGCACAAAGCAGTCCAAAAAATTAAAAAGAAACCAAAAAAGAAGAAAGAAGAAATTAATTACAAATAGGGAGAGAACTAAGGAACAAGGGGAGGGAACCATTAGATGCCATGGACTTGAGCATTAAGCTTGCCATAGAAGAGCCATACACAACAAATAGGATAGCATAAACAACCTAGTGGTACAATGCTTAAACAACTTCATTCAATATATTGCTTCCAATCCAACATTTACTAATTGATTTCCTATTGAATTTTAGGCTTTTAGAGTGGTACCCATTGTTTACATCTAATTTAGTTGACAAACTGACAAGGCTATGACTAAACAATTAAATAGCCTGCAAGATTCTCATTCAATTAATTTCATTTCGTGGTTGAACTAATATAGAGACTAAAAATATATAACTTTTCAGTGTTGGATTACTAATTGAACAAGATCCCAAGAAAAGCAAATCCAAAACTTAAAGTGAAGGTTAAAAAAAAAAGGGAAACACAAACTGAAAATTAAAGAAACATGAAAAATTGAAAGAAATATATATAGGAAACATTTTACTTACATTCCCTTTCTCTAATATAAATTAGAAGCAATTTCTTTTTCTTTTTATAAAAGAAATCAAACAATTCAGAAATCCTATCATACAAGAAGTAACATTCTTTTGAATCTTCAACAAATGGGTTAGATAACTACCAACCCAAAAAAAAAATTCAGATTCAATTCAGTCATCTCCTACGCCTTATGCCATGGACTTGAGCATTAAGCTGCCATAGAAGAGCCATACACAACAAACAGGACAGCATAAACAACCTAGTAGATACAATGCCTAAACAACTTCATTCTATATATTACTTCCAATCCAACATAGTAATTGATTCCCAATTTAATTTTAGGCCTATAGAATGGTACCCATTGTTTACATCTAATTCAGTTGACAAATTGTTCAATGACTAAACAAATAAATAGACTGTAATTCTTATTCAATGCCTAAAGAAATGGTTATCTTAGACAATACCGAATATACAACCATATAAAGTAACACTAAAGCAAATGCATAACAAAACCACAAATTTAAAAATTAGAACCTATGTTACACCTATTCATTACAATGAATTGGAACAACAAATGAGTACTCCCAACACTAAAACAACAACGACAACAGTATTATTATGTCAGAATTAGGCAAAAATTTATAAACACATCCAAATTCAGTGATGTTTTATCATTGAGCTTTGTGAAAAATCACTAATTTTTATAGTTTCAAAAGCAAACAAAAGTAACCCATACACTTAGGAATAACAAACGAAAATAACAAAAACTAAGCAAAAACTGATCTTAACACTTAGGAATCTAATCAAAACCCATGAAGATACGGGTTGAACCCTAACACTTAGGAATCTAATCAAAACCCATAAAGATACCAAAATAAAAAAAAAAAAAAAAAAAAAAAAAAAAAAAAAAAACAAGTATTTCATGAGGCTCCAGAAAAAACCCATAAGCCCATAAACAAACCCATCAATAATTCGAAATCCAAATTGGGGAAAAGGGAAAATCATGAAAAACAAACCTTTGCATCGTAACACCATGCTCACGGTGGCTCCGGCATGTTTACAAGCTCTAGCAACGAATCCGGTGACTTGTGTGGCGGTATGCTTCGGTGTGTGGTGTGGTGGAGAATTGGGCAAGAGGAAGTAGAGGATGGAAGAGGGAGGAAGCAGAGGAAACCAGAAATTTTTGCCTAACTCGTTTTGGTTCTAATTTGGGGTTTAAGCGAGCTGTACTGTTTAGTGGGTTTGCGATCTGTGTGGCAGTGGTGGAGGTTCGGCGTGAAGGAAGCAGAGGAAGCAAAGGTGAAGGCGTGAGCTTTTGTCTGGGCTGGTTTTCTTTCTTCGTTCTGCTCCGACGATCAGGCTGTAGCAGTGGTGGAGGTTCGGCGTGAAGGAAGCAGAGCTTAGAGCTTAGGGGTTTCTTTGTTTTCTTCTGTTTTGTCTGAGGTGAATGGCGGACGATTGTAGGAAACTAGCATTAAAAAACTAACTATTCAGTTAGTTGGACCCGTTTGCAAACAATTTGTGGTTGTAACAACTCGAGCCTTAGAGGCTCGATTTAGGGCCTCTAAATCGAGCCTCTAAGCCTCGGTTTACCTGGGTTAACATGCGAAAATTCCACGTGGAGTACACGAGGAAATCGAGTCTATGAGACTCGATTTCTACGTGTTCTCCACGTAAAAATCGAGTCTATGAGACTCGGTTTCCTAAAGGTAAAACCGAGTCTCAGACAGTCGATTTTCACACTTTCAGACCCCCACTTCACACGTCTTGGTCATGTCCATGTTTTTTGTCTCTTTTGGGCGTGTAGAGAATATCTGACCAGCCAGGCATTGGTCATGTCTGTGTTGAGTGATTGGTCATGTCCATTTTTATGTTTATTTTGAATGTGCAAAGTTTGTCTAAAAGCTTATAAAGAAAAGTCTTTGGGCGTGCAGAGAATATCTTACCAGCTATGCATTGGTCATGTCATGTCCATTTTTATGTCTATTTTGAATGTGCAAAGTCTGAGCAGCATTGTTTTGGCATTGGTCATATCCGTGTTTGTTTTTTGGGTGATTGGTCAGAAAAAAAAAAACTCTCACACAACTCTCACACCTTCAGCAACTTCTATCACAGAACCTCTCTCAACAACTCTCACAAAACATCATACAACTCTCATAAACTCTCATACATCAGCAGCAAAACATTGCTTCTCTCACTCTCATACAATCTCAGCAGTATATTTGCTCATCCTCATGTCAAGTAAGGGTCTCCTCCTCACTCTCTAGTTGGTTGTTTAGTGTATATAGCTGCTTTAAAAAGTGTTGCTTGCATTGAATTTGTCATGCCATTTCTTGATAAAATATTTGTTTGTATTAAATATTTATATTTGTTTCCTAATAAGATATTTGTTTGTATTAAATATTTATATTTGTTTCCTAATAAGATATTTGTTTGTATTAAATATTTATATTTGTTTCCTGATAAGATATTTGTTTGTATTAAATATGTATATTTGTTTCATAATATTATTATTATTTTTTTTGAGTAACCGGCCTAGAAGCCCAAGCAAGGCTCCTTATGTATATTAGTTGGTTGTTTAAATATGTGTATATATATATATTTATATTTATATATTTATACAACTATATGTTTAAATATTTATATAAATATATTTTGTATTTATATATTTATACAACTAAATGCAAATATAAATATAAATATATATTTATATAAATATATAGATTTATATTTATATTTATATTTATATTTATATATTTATATTTATATATTTATGTTTATATATTTATATTTATATATTTATACAACTATATATATATTTATATTTATATATCTATACAACTATATATTTATATTTATATATTTATACAACTATATATTTAAATATTTATATATTTATATAAATATATAAATAATAGACACATAAGGAAACAAAAAAGAAACAGGTTCAAAGAATTGTGCAACCTCCAACTTTTATGAAATTCCAACCATGAGAAAGACATTATTGAATATAGTAAAAGCTGTGAAAATAATTGGATCACCGGTCCAGTTGCACCTAATTAAGCAGCTGGCATTTTTCCATTTTCTAGATGACATAAAGCTGATGACATATTAGCAGATCCGAAACAAATTTACTGTCATGACGGATTTTTTATTGTATGATTTTTATGATTCAGAGTCAAAATTTGAGTTTGTATATCACATCTAGTATATTTCACTGTATATTAATGCCTTGATTTTCAAATTAGATGATATGTCTAATTTGATTGATCATGATCATATTCACATTAGTGTTTTTTTCTTTTTTCTTTTGTCTGATGAACCCTGCTCTATGTTATTTCATTAATAGTAGTGTGTAATAGGGTATGCCATTAATTTCCGTAGCACTGGAATGATGATATTTTTATTTATATTTTTGTTAGAGCTGAGTTTAAAATTTGTAATGGGGGTGAGTTTTGTTTTTAGTTTTTTTATTTGTTTGAGTGTGTTTGTATGTGATGTGGGGTGAGTATATGCAATTGTTACACTTTTAGATCCGTTGTAATTTTTGTACTTTGAGTAGATAGAAAAAGTTTTGTAGTTGATGTTAAATGAAAGAGATAAAATATATCACTAACATAAATTTCCTTGGCTTGGCTCTCTAATAGGTTCACAATCTTTGAAGAATATTGATATAAATGTATACTTCGGTGGACACCTTCACAATCCTGAAGGGATTGACGGATTCCCATTTAGAGGGGAGGGTATCGAATGCTACTACATGATGTTAGGTCGTAAGTTGAAGACGTTGAATGATTTGAAGAGGAAAATAATGGACGAATTGAAATTGAATCCTGCTTAGTATGACATCAAGATTATTTATCGTTACCCACAAAAAGTCCTTCATGAACGGATAAATTATGGGTATATGGCGATCAAAGAAGATAAACATGTAAAGATGATGTTTAATAGGATCCAGAAAATGCCCCAAGTAAATGCTGCTGAGTTGTATGTAAGTTTGGAGGCGGCTGCAGATAACACTACTGAGGTGGTGCAAGAAACAACTACGGCTTTACAATTTACAGCCCTAGATGATGGATGCACTACAATGGGAGGGTATACGATGGGAGGGTATACTGCACAAGGGTATACGATGGGAGGTTATACGCTCCCATCTCAAGATCATGTTGCTAATACTAGTGAAACCCTCTATCGTGAAGAGACACATTTAGAGGAGGAAGACGAAGACGAAGATCATGTTGCGAATGATGGTGAAAATGTTGAGATTGTGGATGAGTACGAAGAGAGGATTGAGCAAGGCGACTTTGAGAACGATGTGGATGAACATGAAGTCGTTCCCAATTTTGAAGAGGAAAATATGGAGGACCATGATGAAGGTGATGCAAATGATGATATTGGTGTCCAGCATAATAGAAATACGACCACTGGCTACAGACCTCCTGCTGAGTCATTCTACTCAAATACTTGGGAAGATATGGTTGATCCTTCATGTCTTCAGATACCATTTGTCTCTACTTGGGAAGATGGGATGCATTTTTCTAAAGGGTTGACTTTTGCAAATAAAGATGCGGTGAAGCATGCATTGATAATATACGCAGCAAATGATAATAGAAATTTTATAATCCGGAGGTCGACCAAAACGAAATTGTGCGCCGCATATGTTGATGACAACTGCAAGTGGTATGTTGGGGCATACATGAAGACTAAATTCAATGGTATGTGGATGGTTACGTCTTATGTGGGTCCACACACTTGTATACCCTTTGGCCTAAAAAGAGATGGTAAAATGATGGATTCGCATTTTGTTGCATCAGAAATTGTGGGAAAATTGCAAAAAAATCACACTGCACGTATTGATGAGCTATGGGAGATCATACGTACTAAGTATAATCATGAGCTTTCTTACTATAAAGTATGGGACGCAAAACAAAAGGCAATTGCTAAGATATTTGGGGATTGGGAGGAGTCTTACCAAAAGTTGCGAAAGTTGTTGCTGGCATACTTGGATGAGGACTCAGGTACCCAGTACAGCTATCACACCATACCTAGGCCAGACGAAGGTACTGCGTTACTACGCTATGTATATTGGGCATTCGCTCCATGCATTGCTGCATTCCAATATTGCAAGCTAGTGATTAGTATTGACGGAACTCATCTGTATGGTAAATACAAAGGGGTATTGATGATTGCAATGGCAACCGATGCTAACCAAAAGGTTTTGCCTCTCGCCTTCGCTGTTGTGGACAAGGAGTCAGGGGCTAGTTGGGGGTGGTTTTTAGAGTGTCTCAGGACTTCCATAGAGCATGTCATACCTAACGATGGCATTTGTATTATTTCTGACCGACATAAAGGTATTAAATGTGCCATTCGAGAGTGGCCTAGACGTGAGGACGGAAGAGAACAGATATATCACCGATATTGCCTTCGACATGTTGCTAGCAACTTCAACAGACACTTTGATAACCCGATTCTAAAGGCATTGGCCTTGAAAGCTGGATATGCGAGTAATGAAGCTAAATTTAAGTCCATAATGCAAACCATTAAGGAGGCCGAGATTAATTTACTGAGGGGTGTAGACCCTACTGATACGCGGATTGAACGTTATATGCCATACACATATCTAGTGAGTGAGGATGTGGAGAAATGGACCCAGTCACATGATGGTGGAAGACGTTACGGGGTAATGACAACCAATATCTCCGATTGCTTTAATGGGGTACTTAAAGGTGCCCGCGGTTTGCCCATTGCTGCAATGGTTCATTTCACTTGGTGCAAACTTGTTGCATATTTCCACGATCGACATAAACAAATTACTTCTGATCTCTCTCGAGGTAAGCTGTGGAGTGATTATGCAATGGAGATCTATAGCAGAAATGAGCAGAAAATTGCAGGACACACTGTGAGGAATTTTGATCATGCTGAGGGTGTATATCAGGTGGTTACCCCGTACAATGACCATAGAGGTGGAGGGGGAAACCACAATCATGAAGTGCGCATATTTGCTAGAACATGTGGTTGCAGAAAGTGGCAAAACTTGAAGATCCCTTGTTCACATGCAATTAAAGTTCTTCAAGGTCTGCATCTCAATGCGACCAACTATATTGACCCATGTTACAGTTTGAACAACGCCATTCTCACATATTCACATAATTTTGTGGTACCAAAGTCAGAGTCTGAGTGGAGGGACGTTTCCGGACCACGATGGGTGCCTGACCCACTGCTGTTGCGGGGCATAGGTTGTCCTGTGTAGTCAAGAATAAGGAATGAAATGGATGGGGTACGGCGAGAACGGGGAAGCCGGAGGGAAGATCCGGACTTGAGGGAGACTCAACCGAGGCAACGATGCGAAGTGTGTCATCAAGAGGGGCATAACCGTAGAAGTTGTCCCAATTCCCGTGGGGCATCGACAAGTGGTACTGCTATAAACTAGGCAAGTGCCCTCACTGTTTTTATATAATATATTCAGAATTTCATTTTCTTATTGTTCTTTGCATTTGGAAACTAATGACCGTATTTTAATTTTTGGCAGGCAAGCGGAAACTCGATTTTGCTAAATCACATTGTACGTGGGACTTGTGGTTATCTTCTGTATGGACAAGTGCTAGGTGACTATGTAGAGTCTGTTGTATCAGTATGGAGAAGTGCTTGGTAACTATGTAGAGTATGTTGTATCAGTATGGTTTAGTATGGACAAGTGGTAGGCAAATATGGAGACTATGTTGTATTTATTAGTTGTTATTTTGGTTATTGTTGAATGTTGTTGTAATTGAACTATTTGTTGTCCATTGTACTTGTTACTATAGTTGCGTTGTGCAGCTTTTGCCTATAATGCCAGCAATTATATTACTTTGGCATTAGTAGCTACTACTTTGGCAAATTCAACCACAGGGCCCTCCTTTGAAGCGATGATAGCTAGTATTGAATGTTTTTTGTCCGTTAATAGGGAACCTATAATGGGCATGAATAGTAACTGTTTGAATCCAGTTGTTTGCATATGATGTACGAGCCATTTACCAGTATCATATGCTTGTATCTACTTGTTTACCGCTGCTCATGTTATGTGTTCTGGATCTAGTTTACTACTGCAGGGGAAGGGAAACCAATTATGGTTTACTGCTGCACGAGTAGGTGCCAAAAAAAAAAAAAAAACCCCAGTGGAAATCGACTCTCTGATAGTCGATTTCCTATGGAAATCGAGTATAAGATGGTCGACTTCCACTGGGGGATTTTTTTTTTTTTTTAATCCCAAATTGGGAACTAATTTCAACAGGCAAGTGAAAAGGGATATTTTTATAACTTATTGCTTTAAATAGAAACGTATAGATGTAAAAAGTCACGAGAAATATAACAATGAACTCAACTTTCCTATTTTGTGCATAAAACTAACTACAATGCAGAAATTAAATTGCAAGAGTCAAATTAAATAAATTAGGTTATTTGTCTCCATATATTGCAAGGACATACCTTAATGAAATTATAGACTAAAGAAAACCACACCAAGTCTAAAAGCTCAAATTTGAAACTTTTTTTACTTTATCACATAGGCTTTAATGTAAGACTTTGATAGACGGTATATTGTAACCATTAAAAAACAGGTACTAAGCATAAAAATAGAATTCAAACGCCACTCATCTCAACGAATCATGCTATATTATTCAAATATTTGCATTCATATTCACGATAAAATCACAAGGCTGGTACAGTTTAAGTGCCAAAAGAGAAAGAAAAAATTTTGAGTAATGTTTTTTTACACATTAAAACATGTTATTTGAAACATAGTACCAAACACATTGACGTGTCTCTACGCCCCTTAGCATTCCAAGTGTCTCCCTAGTGGTGTAAGACATTGACGTGCCTAGAGAGACCGTCCTCACACATTCCACCGATGAGATTGAGCTATAATCCATCATTGATCCATTCTTCACCAAATTGACCCCAACATTCAGCTCTCCACAATCAGATTGATAGATCAACTCATTATTGAAGATGTCAAGCTTCCACTGACCCTTACGTGCCACCTAAAGCCTTGAAGTCACATCCTATGCACTACACATGACACCACCCAAATAGACTTATAGTGGGTTAGGTTGGGTTGTGTTGATGGGTTGGATACACACTCTACACAGGAAGAGCGATAACGATAAATTTGAACTTAGATTATTATAATATTTTCTTATATAAATGGAGAATATGTTATTATAGTGATTTTTTAAAAAATATATTATAGTTAGTTGACTAATTTAAACATATCCAAGAAGATTTTTAAAAAATTGTACACCCCCATTCTATGGAATACATGTTACATATTACAATAAGTTTAAATTATTATATAATTTTAGAATTGTAGCATTTTTTTTTCTTTCCAAATATAATTATTATACCTATATTGTTGAAATTTTAATTTTTAGGTAATTTTTTGAATTTTTATTATTTTTATTGCTTTTCTAGGGCCCATATCTTTATTTCCAATACCTATTTTTTTTGTATTTTTTAACCTAAAACTAAAGAGTTTGACAGAAATAGAATAAAATTTCATGCTTTTCAACCTAAAAATTAAGAAAAATAAAATAAAACTTCGAGCCCAAAACTGAATTGGACTGAATGGACCTAAGTGGACCGAATAGGATTGAAGTGGACTAAAATAGACTGAATGAACCTAATAGACCGAATTGGACTGCAGTGAACCGAATGAACCTAAATGGACGGAATGGACCTAAGTGGACCGAATTGGACCAAAATAGACCAAAAGGACCAAATAGACTGAATTGGACCGAATTAACCAAAGTGGACCTAAGTGAACCAAATTAGACCGAAATGGACCAAATGGGACTTAACATAAAGTCATAACCCTTGTAGGTCTTGCATGAAATACATATGCCAGATCAAACGAGAGCTAAAGTTGATGCCAAACTTTGAAATGGATGTGCGGTAAACTTTGAAATGGATGCATTTAAAATAAGAACTTTTTTTTTTTTTTTAAAAACCATGTCAACATATGCGAATCACCAATTATGAAAAGCCCAAACTAAAAAGTATTATAAACAGGATATCAAAGCTGAGTTCGATATTGGAATAAATCCAGAAATGGTACTGGGAACTCACTTATGGAAAATGATTCGATTATGTAGTAAAAAAAGGTACGGTTCCTATTATTCAATGTGACGACAAAGAAAATTTTATCCTTGATAAAAACTTCTGTAATATAGCCTACTGACACTAATTATACTTCATTTTACTGATTTTAGCATCCTCAAGAATTAACATATCCTAATGATTTACATTTTCCTCAGCTTTCTTTACTCATCTTTAGTTTTGCAGAGGCAGGCTAAGGATGTACGGGGAAGCAATGTAGCTATTTGTTACAATAAAAGAACATGAAGCAGAACACGGACATGCAGGACATGGCAGACCAAGGAATTTCAGGAAAGCAATTTCCTTTGCAAATTTGTTGAACACAAAAGAACATGAAGCAGAACAAGGATGTGCATAATGTTCCAGACCCAAGGATTTGCAGGAAAGCAACTTCCTTGCCAATTGTTGCATTCAAAATAATATGAAGTAAATGGATGTCCAGGACATAAAAGTTTACTTGTCAAAAATATTTCTAATGATACACAGAACAATACATGTTTAACACATCTTAAACATTCCATAAAATTTGGTGAAGAATTTCCTAAAAATTCTAGAATCTGATAGAAACCAAAACTTTTTTTCATTTGGTATACCAAACAAAGTACAAGAAGTAGCATGAAGTGAATTAAAACTTAGCATGACTAAAGATTCACCATACAGGAGCAATATATTCTTCAGTTCCAACAAAAGAGTTCGACTGTGTGA
Source organism: Quercus lobata (assembly GCF_001633185.2). Lineage (NCBI taxonomy): Eukaryota > Viridiplantae > Streptophyta > Magnoliopsida > Fagales > Fagaceae > Quercus > Quercus lobata. The sequence goes on along the minus strand of NC_044906.1, from coordinate 30,222,406 downwards.
CAGGTTCTGCAAAAAATGTTGGTGGTGGTTGACTCCTGGATCTCCTCCTATTACTGGGTAGGGGATGCTTTATAATCTGCAGTAAGTAGTAGCATGGTCAGTAGTTCACATTTTCAGAACCTAGTAATTATCAAGCAGAACCTGAAGATCATGTCATTCGGATTCCCAACATTTCAAGGTACAAGAAATATTCTAATTGCTTCAGAAGAGAAATTTTCCCAACATTTTGGTGCAAGAATGAAAGGACTATAGAACTGATAATATAGCGACAACATAAAATGATGAGCTGATAGAATCAAGCCTTGCACTAAGGTGGACATGAACCACAGACTACCACCATTTAATAAATATATAAGAGACAGGAATATTTCTTGGATTCAATAATGCAGCCAGTTGAATAGTCAACTGGAAGACGGGTTTGATTTTCTTTGCATGATCATTTCCTTTGACAAGAAAAGGGCAGTGGACTGCTCTCCTGTGAACTATAACTCTTTGACTAGGTGGATTTTTTTCATCTCTGTTTTAATTTTTGTCTTCTTTTTTGGTTGTCAACTTAAGGTGACTTTGTTGATTCAGTGAAGACCATAAACCTATACTAGGAAAGGCAAGAATCACAGGTACATGTCTGTGAAAATTGAAGCACAAAGTCTTCTGACAGGAAAAATGTAACATACTTGTGGTTCACATGATGTCATAAATGATAAATCAAAGTCAGTTAGCATGGCATGCCCATCCTTCTGGAGCAAGATATTTTCAGGCTTCAGGTCACGATAAATTATTCCTGTACAAAGGCATTGGAAAAGACAAATTATAAGCACACAAACAGAAGGTCCATTTTTCTCCATCTTAACAGCCTATCTCTGCTAGACTTAGGTGCCAAACTAAACATGAATAAACTAAAGTGATGAAGCAGCAACAATCTATGATACTGGTATGATAAAGTCATGCAAGATTTATATATATAAAAAAAAAGGAATTAAGGACTCGTAATTTTATGACATCTTAAGCAATGGTTTCCGGTTTAGCCAAAAAAAAGAAAAAAGCAATGGTTTCCATTTTCCTAGGAAGCACTCACATATATAAGTTCCCTGTGATTTCCTCCAATCCATTATACAAGTTAATGAAAAAAACAAAAAATGAAAAACTAATTGATACCATAAAACCAGAGGAAAGATACTAGAGATTCTCATACGATCTAAATACCTAAACAATGGAGATACTCCAAGCCAATGACAACTTCTGCTGCATAGAACCTAGAGATGAATAGAAGTTAGCATTGAAATGATAAAAGGTTTGATATATAACAGGTATACACTTATCAGGATGAGAATAAGATGTTTCAGTACTTTAATTAGAAATGAAGAGAAACCCATAATTAATCTGTTCTTTACATGACCAGTCTAACAATGATTAACCCAGTGTTGGAGACAGTGTACAAGGAATATCTGAAATCATAACATTCTAGTTGCACCAACTGAATGATAAACTCTATCTCCACTTCAATAATAGTAGAATTCTGGGACAATCAAATAGTTTCAACTAGATAAAATCTGGTCTTCTATATTGTAACTTCTAAGAACGGTAAGGCAACATGTTGCTTTGGCACTAAAATATGTTACAAACACAACCAATGAGTACCTTGCAGATTCCTCTTTAAAAAGTTTCATTGGCTGCTTGTCAAGCAAGGCAAACAATTCTCCTCCAGGGCAAAAGTCTGTTATCAAACAAACGTGTGTAGAAGTCTGAGGAGATAAAGAGACATCAGTATACTCAAATGTATTACAAATCAGTACTATTAACCAACAACGAGAATCCCAAATGGCATCGAATTAAAGGCTACTCCACTAATAGATTAACTTAGATAAAAGAGAAGGATATACAGAAGTCATACCAAGTGTTTTATTCTCAAGCAAGAAACTGAAATAATCCTGTAGTAAAGCTAGCACAACCACCGCGCCACCCCCCCCCCCCCCCCCCTGCCCCTCCTTTTCTGTATTTCTTGCCACATACTTCTAGACGCTTACCAAGTTAATTGAGTCATACTTTTCATCAGCATCTGTAAAACAAGAAAGGTATGTTGTAAGCACTTCACACACTAATGTAGAATGACAACAATTGAATTTAGCGGAAATTCATACAATCAGTCTAGTATCAAGTAATTACATAATTTTTTAAGGTAAAATACAAGAAGCCTGGCCTGCACTGTGCTTTCTTCTGCTTTTGATGCCAGGTACAAGCAGGTTGGAGCCACAAGACGCGGATCATATTCTGTCATACTCTTTCTGAAAGCACAAAAAGAAGTTAAGCTTAGCAAGCAAAAGCACAACTGGGCATAAAAAATTGCCTGAATGTGCTTTCTTATGAGGTGATGCTATTTTTGTTTTTTGTTTTTGTTTTCTTGTTTTCACTTTCATCAGTCACTTCATCAAATTCAGAATCCTCAGTGGCATGTTCACTTTCAGAGTCACTCAACACATACCTTGTCTGCGCATGGTTCACCCTTTGAGGTCTTGCTCTTGGTGGTGCAACTTCAATAGTTTCTTCAGTACTGGCAGAAGTAGAAGCAGAACCCGAATTTTCTTCATTTTCAGTCACTTCATTTACCTTACCAACCCTTCCCAACACAGAACCACTTTTCTTGTTGAATGGAGATGCCCTCATCTTTCTCAGTTTCTTCTCTGGTGAAATCCCGGAATTTTCAGCAGGCTTTAACATGTCAGTTAAAAGCTTCTGGCCCAATGTCTGAGGCTGCTGCTTATTGGCTGCACCTCTCTTCTTTGCCGCTGCAGGGGCCTTAACTGCCTTAGCATTTGCAGCCAGTTTTCCCCCGCCCTTTTTCCTGGCTTCTGGAGTAGCTACAACTTCTATCTCACTATCTTCATCATCATCATCATCAATTTCATTAATATCATTATAATGATCGTCATCATGATCAGATATCTCCGAAACAGTTGCCAAGGCCTTCTTCTTCTGTGCAGCAGCAGCCCTTTTGCTAGGTTCTTTCTTCTTGGCCGGTACTTTGGGCACTTCAGTCTCCATGGCTGTCAGGCATAAAGACAAAGAGAGATTTACCTCACAAATACTTACAGAAAAAACACTCCAACACATTCCCAATGATCACGGTAAAAGATCATGGAAAAATTCACAAGAAACTAATTATTAGTTCTGCTGAATCTCAAGTGGAAATTTTAGTTGGTGCTTGTAACATGGAAAATTTTTATCTATGTACATTACAGTATTTTGTTCTCTTATACTTGATTTTATGAAGAAGAATAATAGAAACACAATTTCTCACACAAGATCATATATTAACTGGTTTGCAAACAATATCCCCATATCATCCACTGTAATTTTTCTTACATTACAGCTGAGTTGTGTAAAGATCATAATAAATAGTCTAATGAAATATAATAATATAGCATTTACCGGCTGATTGATCAGGAGATGCATCGAGGTTATAGGCAGCAAGTCGTTCTTTAAGCTCATCCTTTCCAAGGAAAAATAGAACATAGGAACAGAAACAGACCTTAGCAGGAGCTTTCCTAGAGCCTGCTCTGTCTTTGGGTTTTGCTGCCTCAGGAGCTTTCTCTGGTAAATGAAGCAGATGTAAACCAAAAATCAAACAAAAACTAATACATATAATAAACATAATATTTTTTCACACTTACCAATTTCCATTGCAGCCACAGATGACGAGACAGCTTCTGCAACAGATTCTGCATTATTTCCCTTCTTATTATTGTTCTTCCGTGGGTTCTTGGGTGCTTGTCTAGCAGACTTCATAGCAGCTTCACCCCTTGCTTTGCCTCTCATTTTCTTTCTTAACTCCTCTGACTCACATCACTTTTCTCTAGCTCCTAAATGACATAAAACTAAAAACAGTCAAGAAATAGAAAGACACAAAAATAAACAAATCATCACAAGGAATTGTTAATTTTTCAGTCATACATCGAGTTGCCCCTCCAAAGCATCAACATCTGTCCTCCAAAAGGACTTTGGAGTTTCCTTTCTCAAATCATCAACCTCCTTATTGACCTTATCCCTTTCAGCGCATAACTCCTGAACCTTCTCAATGGTCAGCGCATCAACATCTGTACTCCAAAAGGACTTTGGAGTTTCCTTTCGTTTGCAGCTCAACAAACAGATCAGCTCTCTTCCTATTACTTACAATGATCTCTCCCTTCACAACTGCAAGGATAAACCTAACCTTGTTTTCTAACTTCAACAACTCCATTTCACGTTAGTTCAGTAGAAATTTCTGCACAAAATACAAAAATTGCAATTAATAATTGTTTCCCTAAGAAATGGCTGAAATTATTGAGTATCAGTTCTACTCTTTTGCTATGAGCATAAGTGAGCTCACCTTTCTTTTCTCATAAAATTCAAGTCTTAAATGAAAAAAATCTTCCAGAACTGCAGGAGGGAAAATCACAAACAGTAAGTGTGTTATCATGAAAATTATATTGGTAAATCAATGTAAAGAACTCCAAATTCTCTCACATACTTTGCTCCGGGTTGTCATACTTCTTAATCACGCCTCTTGGGTCAAATAGGTGCATAGTAGTTGTGCTAATTGTAGTGGTTAGTTTAAATTTCTTCAGCAAGCCCTCTTGAGTGACCCTATTCTTATATAGACGACTAAACCCTAATATTGACTGACATAGGAAACCCTAATTCTATTTGACCAAGGAAGTCTAAGTATCCAACTCTACATGACGGGAGATCCCATCATTGAATTATAAAAAATAAAATCAACTCTAATAAATATAATACTAATAACTTAATTAACCTCCACCTTCACCTCCCAACCCATCATGGGAGGTGGAAGTGCCATTTGTCCAAAAAGCCATTGGCACTATAGTGTGTGCCAGTTATGTGTTTGATATCAAATAAAATGCATAAATTGATAGATTGCAATTATCTTTTGAATCTGATAACTTTGTATTAACAGTAGTCATCTTCTTCCAACAAGTTTCCTAATATTTGAGGAAACATACCCAGTGAAGCAAAAGAGCCGACTGTTAAAGAGAGAGATGCAATCTTCACTGAGCTGTGTTTGACCTGAACACGATGATGCTTCTGCAGCAATCATACGGACAGCTGCATCTAAACCTTCAAAGCCAGCTGTGAAGAGGATAAATCTATAACTTGTGATCTCTATAACAGTTCGAAGTACATGAAGAAATGCTTGGGGATTTTTTAGAAAGCCCATGCTGCAGACAAAAAAGGCAAACTCAGTTCAAGAAAGTAAATGGGGCTAATGAAAACATCAACATATCAGTACTATGGTAATAAAATGGTGGCAGTGCAAGACCTATATGCATCAATATATATGGAACTAGTCCATTCAAACAGGAGCAACAAAAATTTAAAAGCTATACCTCCTATAATCAGATAATGATATATTTTGACCCAACTAACAATTTTAACAAAGGAGCTCTGGTAAATAAACTTTATGGAGGCATTTAAAAGAAGTTGAGAACAAAAAAAATTCACATAAAGAACTTGCCTTCCAACAGAGCTCAGCCCAACAAAAATTGGTGGCGTTGACAGAGTCTTCAGAAAAGTGTGTAAATCAATATGAGCTGAACATAGTTCATCTTTTCTCTGCAAATTCCCTAAGGAAACAAGCGCTGAGATTTCACTGCACTCCTTACAAGAAAACTGCCACTCCATAGGCAGAAACCAACAGCCACAAACCCGGACATTTGAAGGCCAATAACATGTTAATGTAGTGAAATAAATATGGTAATGAAATTGGCGAAGAAAACTTGACAAATGAAATAATCTGTCTATCATGGGGCACATTATATTATTTAAAAAGAACTGGGGCAACCTTGTTGCTACATGGCAAATGGCCTCGTCATTATACGTTCTTTTTCAAGGGAAAAATCTACCTCCAAACAAGGCTACTTAGTTTAAATATTCTTTGTCAATCATAAATAAATCATGCAATCCTATGCATACTTCCAGAATTTCTACAATTTAATGATAGGCTAACAAGAAAAGGCTAATGACCAAAAAGCAGAGCATAAGCCCAACTTCTGCATGAAGTACAAATTCAAGCAATAAAGATTAATTACCTGAGCCACAGAAGTTGCACCATGCCGTTTTGACAGCTTACTCCGATCAATTGCATCAATAATTGGGTTCTCAAAGTTACTCACCAGTTCATCTTTCGGAGGTTCATATGGAGGCACGTTTTCAAGTTCTGCTTCAGCAGTAGCAAGATAAAGTTAGCTTTAATGATTCTTTGTTACCGAGATTCTTCTTGCAACCTCACGTGTTCCACTTCTTTATATTTCTTTCTAATACCCCCTAGGAAAAAATATAAAGAAATGGAAGACCTGAGGAAGCAAGAAGAATCTCGGAAACATAGAATAATTAAAGCTAACTTTATGTTGCTGCTGCTGAAGCAGAACTTGAAAACAGGCCTCCATATGAACCTCCAAAAGATGAACTTGTGAGTAACTTTGAGAACCCAATTATTGATTTATGCCTCAGGTCGTGGGTTATGACGTGAACCCACGACCTGAAGCTTTAAGCCCATTTTGACGAAAATACTTTTCAATAAAAAAATATTAGAAACCTATTAGAAATAAGTCATGCCATGGAAAACAACACACCCACGAACCATTTACAAATTTAATTGTATGAAGTAACCAACCTCAGTATTAATCCTTGCTTTGGATATGGCATCATCCTTGAGCAACTTCTTCAATACCTGCACAAAGTTCACTAACCATTAGCATCACAAGTTGAAAATCTCTATACACTGCCAATAACCAAAAAACCTCAAAACATAGTCACTTGCCTTACGAAATGGAGAAACTATAAATAAATAGAAGAGCTGAGGAAACAAGAAGAATATTGTCAACAAAGAATCATTGATGCAACAAGTTTGTAGCTGCTGCTGAAACAGAACATGAAGCAAGATAGTTAGTTCTTGTTAATGCATGCACACGGAAGCGGGAATTAAACTTCTTTTCATTAATAACAAGAGAACCATAGATAACCACAAACAAATGAATATGTACCTCGAAGATAACAGCAACAAGAATTGTATCATTCACAAACACATGAATATCTACCTCCAGCTAATGTCCCAACTGTACCTTTCACCTAGTTCCAATAATGTACATTAAAACCATTTTGGCCACAAAAATAATTTCATAAACTTTTCAACACCAGCTTGAAATGTCCAGTTAAAGGAATAAGGTATCATTTGAGTTACCTTTTTTGAACCTTACGCTTTCTCGTATAATAAGGAGGAGGTCTTGCATGTCCTTCGTCAGATGCCTCGGGCCCAGCGTTGTGTCCATGTTTGTGCCCCCCTGTCCCACAAGGAGGTGCCTTAGATATGCGTTTTGGCCGACTTTCTGCCGCTGCAGCTAACCCAACAGGCTGCTCAGGCTGAACATGGGGTGGGTCGATAGCTGAAGAAGGGCCAATGGACGTACTGTGGGAAGGTGGGTCCTGTTGCAAGTCAGGAGGGGTTTGATCAAGACCCAGGTCAAATGATGGAATAGGTGATAGCTCAGGAAATGACCGTGGGGTGGGTGGACGAATGTCAGACCCAGGACAGGCATGTGGGGTGGGTGGAGGGATGGTGGGACTAGGGGACTCATGTGGAGTGGATAAAGGGATGGTGGGGGTAGGGGATGGATGTGAGGTGGGTGAAGGGATGGTGGGGCTAACGGATGGATGTGGGGTGGGTGAAGGGATGGTGGGGCTAAGGGATGGATGTGCGGTGGATGGAGAGGGATCGAGGGTAGGGACAACCTGAGGGGTAGCAACAGGCGGACGAGAGCAACGTCCGGCAAGAGCTGTGCTCGTGCTTGGGCTCTCAGTAGTGCTTGGCCTCTGAGTAGGCGCTGCTGCAGGAGTAGCTGCCTCCTCGTTCGGGGCCTCAGGTTCCCGAGGTCGTACACGGCCAATCTCATGCACTGCCTCCAGCACATTAATAATGTCATTGTGGTCCTCCGTGCCCACTGGGTGACGGCGCAACATACAGACATATCCTTCAATCTGCACATGGAAAAACCAAGTATATTAATAATGCAATATCAAAATGAAGAAAGCCAATCAATAGTATAATAAAGGTTGGTTCCAAATTGATACGGCAACTAATAATTGGAAATTATAGGGACACCAAGTGTTACATTGGACTAAATTGAAATTAGCTTTTGTATTAAAGATGTAGTTAGCGGATATCGTGTTCTCAAAAATGCAAATTAAAAATTCAAATGAGGAAAAAAATTAAAAATAATAAAAATGGAAAGAAGAATGTATACCATAACTCTAAAGGCTGAAATACGAGATATGACCTTAGAGCATCCCAAATTAGATTTGTATATGAACAAAGTTCTCTATAAGGTAAATCAACAAGATTGTCTATAAGCAATCTTAAGCAGACAACAATTTAAAAGGGAGGTTTGATGCTAAGCAAACATTGGACCACATAAGAAGAGTTCTCTAAACAGTGGTAAACTAAGTAACAAGTACGGTAAGATGTAGAACACATGGAGAAGTTACCATTAGAATGAATCTAGCACCGGGGATATCGATAAACCTTCGAGTTATCCTTGTGAACCAATCGAAGTACTCGTGCTGTAGAGGCATATCACCAAGCACTGCTTGACAACGCCGTTGAAGGCGATGACCCCACTCCGTGATATGCATAGCATGTCTCCGCATCCAATCAACACCGACCTTCCCCCTCAAATCAATGGCATGAAGCACCGGGTCCGTGTTAACATGGCGGGGAATTTCTTGGATCATCCCAAATTGCCGAACGACACGATCCGGTGTATGTTTCTCTACTAGATGGAAACATACAAGCGGCACCATTGCCGTCCACACTGCCCTCCCTGCAACGCACCACGGCGGAAGGTTCTCGTATTCATCTTCATACGGCTGCCACACCACCTACAACAGCCCAAAAACAAATATGCAACACATTAGGCAACTATCTTTCTATTTCAAAGTTCAGCAAATATATATCTTGTTCTTGAACATGTTGAACAAAGCATTTTCATACCTGGTTTGGCAACATTAAAGTTATTTGCTCCCGATACCTGTCCCTGAAGACCTGGGCGGGCCTATTTTTCTTGTTTGGGACCCACACCCACCTACAATCAAGAACAGGGGATCAATATCTACAACTTCCCAAGTAAGATAATATTATGATTAAAACTATAATGTAATCAGATATAACTACTAATAGAATCTTATAGAAATTTACTCAATTAATAATATCACTAGAATAAAAAAAGTCCTTATAAAAACAAAGCACATACAAGCCATATGACAATGACAAAATTAGAGTATATTAACGTAATCATATATATTGAAACTCTGTTTAACATTTTTAAATGTTGACATAAATGATTCGTACAACCCTTTTAAATAAAAATAAAAATTTATATTTTAAGTTACATGATTGTAAGCTTAGGTAATGATCACATATTGTAAATGAAGGTACTAAGGTACAGACTTACTTAAGGGACAGTGGACCACGCACTGGAGGACCATAAGCACCCACTGGTGGGCCACGCTCAACTGCCGGGCACAAATAGGGGAATCTGGCCCACGCCCAATACTGGACCAACAATAAACACCCACCAATCTGACTGGCTTTCTTATCGCTTGCCCTGCATAACTCTCGGTACAACCACGCAAGGCAAGCACTTCCCCAACTATACCTTCGTGGGTTGCGAAGGTCTTCCAACTGTTGCACCCACATTAGATGCACCCTATCACAGGATTTGTCCATGAAGATTGTGTCTCCCAATAGCGCTAGGATGTAGCATCGTGTGTACCTATGCACTTCATCGTCTTCAACATTAGGCGGCAGTGGATCGGCAACTTGCTCCAAAAGCCGTTTGATGAGAATCCTCTGGCCAGTACGTTCCAGATGGTCTTCATTGGTAGGTCGAAAGCCAAGGTACTCATCGCACACATTCTCCCATTCTTTTTGTGTGCTCCCTATTATAGCGTCACCATCAACAGGAAGTTCAAGAAGAACCTCCACATCCTGCAATGTGATGGTGACCTCACCATGCGGCATGTGGAATGTGTGAGTCTCGGGCCGCCATCGCTCCACTAAGGCCGTTATCAGGCCATGATCAATCTCTCTACCCGGAGTCCTGAGAAGTCCCTCCAAACCAAGTGCCTTAATGATGTCATTGACTCGATCGTCCACCATTGGCTCTCGATTAGAGAACTCTTCACTACGGGTACGACATTTAAGGGACCCTGGATCCTGCACAAAACATAACCATGGATTAATATATGACAGCAAGTTGAGTGCAATAGAAGTTGTTTATAGTATTTATAACACCCACCATGGATTAACATAACCATGGATTAACATACAACTTATAAACATACTTCTGTTTGTTTAAATATCTATTCACTAGAGAATGAAGGTCTTATCAAATAACAGTGAGTTGGTTGGCTTCATGAGCATGTTGGTTGAAATAGTTGTATGTTATTCCATGGTTATGTTTATTGTTAAATCAATTTCTGGACTAGGCTTTCTCTCCCAAAGCAAATCATTAGTTTTTGTTATTAAAATGGTACATTTTTCTCCTTCAATAAAAGGAGATTTTGATTTCAATCGATAGGAGATAAAGGATTTTTGGTCTGTGGAAGGTAGACTACATATGTTCTAGTTTACATATTCCCCATTTGAAATTGAAAAAAAGAAAAAGAGAAAGAAAATCTAATTGGTGCAACTAGATGAGCAGAAAATTCAATTTACAATAATTGGGATTGGACTATGAGAGGCCACAGGGCCAAATTGTGAAGAGGTGAAAAGGTCCATTCTCTACACTAGGTCCAAGCCCATACATTTCATTTCATTTTGCAGGTATGAAGGCAGTTTTTGCACACTTTCGTGGCTAATTACTCTCCTTGGACAGATACATTTCATTTTGCTAGCACATAACTGAATAAATAGTAAATACTATAAACAAATGAATTTCTTTAAAATATGATAAAAAAAAAATGAACTATGGAGTTGCATAAGAGATGGGTTGGGTTTGGGGTATTTTTCAACCCAACCGATCTCTTAGGATTGAGAAATCTCCAACCCTTGGTAGCTCTAAAAGGAATGCAATGAAAGGTTTGGATTGGACAATCATGATAGGGCCATTTTGTCAAACCAAATAGAAAAATTGTGGTTTCATTTAATTATTTAAGTATATTATTCAATAATTTAGTATTATTTACATAATTAGTTTTAATATTGGTGAGATCAAGTTACTCCAGTAAAAAAATTTTGCCAACTCGCACCTAACCCGACCCAAGCTTAAAAAAAAATAGAAAAAACGAAAAACAAAATCAAACACAACCCAATCCATCACCTAATTCAACCCACAAAAAATAACTTGAAATATTGGGTCGATTGGTGGGTTGAATGTACTTCCCTGTCTCTAATATTTATGCATGTGATGGGCTTGTATTGAAAGTGAGCTAAATATCAATTATCGGAGTATCTTGTTTATGAGACCACAGTTTCAACCAAAAAGATTGTTTTTGAATCTTGATAAATTTTTTTTATGAATACTTATTCCAATAAATATCAATTTTTGTCATGGCATTACCAGTTGAATTGCAAAAGTACTAAATTAGCAAAATTCCCAATATGTATTAGTTCAATCTATGCTGCTTTAGCATAAAAAGTAGTTTGGAAGATGATTTTTATGTATCTTTTTCTATTTATTTATTATTAATTTCTAAAAGCTAGTTAATGACTTGATGCTAACTAAGAAAATTACACTTTAAAAATATTTAGGTCATAAAATCTCTTATTGGCATCAATGTTAAACATTCGTTTTTTCTAAATAAACATGTAATATTCATAGAAAGAAAAGACTTAGAAACAAATCACAGGGGGAGGGAATTAATCCCTTCTCTATCTTGTGATTTAAAACGAAAATTTAGTGAGGAAGAGATAGTGTTAAATCTCTCATTTGGCTCCATTTTATGGGCAAAAACACTAGCCTTCCTAAAAATATGATTTATAAACCCAAAAAAAAAAGAGATAGATATTAGAAGGATCCCCCTAATTAAAATACAAATAACCTATTTTCGACTAAAAAAAATAATTTTAAATTTTAAATTCATTTAATTAAAACCAAACTAAAGTCCAGGTTCAAAAAACGAAATTCACCACACACAAAAAAAAGTGAAATCTTTAGTGGTGTGTTTTACCTGCCCATTCCAAATGGCTTCTGATCGATGGTTGGGCTGCAACGTCAACACTGACGTGTCAATGGGGCCAGGCTGCGCATGGTTAATCTGTCCAGCATTTGCAGCAGTCATACTGCACAAAAATGATAAGCAATTAGCACATACTAGACATTATTGAAAACAAAAACAAAAACAACCTAAAAAATATTGTCAATAATAATACATAATGAAACAAGGTATGCATTTGATGTTACATCTAACTTTTTCTTTTATATAGGTTATTTGAACAAACCTCTAACAAAACCACAAAATACAAATAATTATTACTTTCAAGCTGCATCCATCTAATAGGTCAAAAATAGAGCACAAAGGAACAATCTCTGTCCCAAAGCTTTAATTAAGCAACTTGTTGTTGTGTATGTATTGCATGGTTAGCAGAGTGCATATGAGAGAGAGAGAGAGAGAGAGAGTTCAATAATTTGAATAACTGATTATTGACAATTATATGGCATTAGATTTTTTATTTATTACAATATGCAAAATACGAGAAATAATTTTAAAAAAGAATTCAATATGCAAAATAATTTAGTTTAGTTATCTAAAAGAATTCAATATTCAAAATGCTAAAGCTTGTTATTCCCTAGAATCGTCAACAACACTACTCAAGATGAGCACTTCGTTACAGCCTCGCTCCCTCTTCGGTTGTCAGTATGATGTGAGCAAAGGTGAAGTGGCATTTACATTATTGAACCATTACCTACAGGTACTCTCTGTCTCTGTCTCTGTTTTGATTTTTCTGTTTTGATAATTTGGTAGTTTGAGGAGGGGGATTTTAAGCCTAAACATTTTCATTAGAAACACCAAGAAGCACTAGTTGAGCTATAAGCCTCTTGACCTCTCTAGTGTATTGTTAAGTGTAGTATTATATCATGTGTTTTTCTTGGTACAGGGACTCCTTTGTCGGAAACCTGGATTTGAAACTACTACCAAAAGGAAAGAGGGTGGATCTGGAACTGAATTTCAGTTAATTATTCCTGGATCTAAAATTCCACAGTGGTTAAAACATCAAAGTGTGACGAATTCAGTAAGCATAGTGCCGCCTCCAAACTGGTGTAATAGTAGATGGATGGGATTTGCTCAATCAGATTGTTTGTATGCATCATATTCACCTATTATTGCTAATGCTGAGGAGCATGGCAAAACATCTGGTCTTAGAGCTCGTGTGATAGCCCTTGGTGATATGCCTCACAGTCACTGTGCCACTGAAATTTTCTTTCGGATGGAATTAGGTGCAGATCACATTTGTCTATTGTATCTATCTCGTGATGATTGGTTTGCTACTGGTTGGAATGGTGAATGCAATCAGATTGAGATTGTATTTGAGACCACTAACCCATCCTGGGTTACACAGAAATGTGGGGTCATTTGAGTGCTGACTAATATATAGTACAATTGAAAAAAAAAAATGTCAGGTAATTTCCACTAAAGTAACATCTGAGAAGTTCATATTGTAGGCTACAATAGTTAGCTGACTAATATATAAATCATTAGTAACATATCATTGTGGCAATTACTTTGTATTCCTTACTAACAAAGAAAAAAAAATATTTGTGATAAAAAGATACTTCTTCACAAAGAGAAATCATTACTACTTTAAGCTAATAGTAAAGAAGTAAGATAAAAGAAATAAAAGAGGAAAATTGAATCTTCACTCTTCAGCAAGAATAAAACAAAGGGAAATCATAACATGCTGTAATGATAAACTGAATCCAAGTTGTGAAACAGATAGTTGCTGTCTTCAAGTTCCCATCAAACTTAGACTGTAATGATCCAGTCTATTGAGTGCTACACAATAATCTTCAAGTTCCCATCCTTTGTTAAATCCTTAAAAGTCCTTCAGATTGGATTTAGAGACTATTGTTCAAGCTTATTTATTTATTTGGCTAAAATGTAAAAACATTTCTGTTTGCTCATGGAACAAGTTTCACAAATTGGCAAAAGCAAGTTATTATAGTACAAAAAAATTTTCCTTTTACATAATTTGATTGCAATATTCAAGGTTCAGCTAACCTATCACTTGCAAATCTTATAATGATATGAGAAAGAACGTACCTATGAACGTTTGAGAATCTTTACTTACAAGTCCAAATCACAGCAATTCCACAATTTTAAAATTTTCTTTAAAGCACATTAATATTCATAAGAATCTTCATTTGTGTGTATCAAATTTCAATGACATAATTACCTAGAAGCCAAATTTCCTGATGTAAGCTTTCTTCCATGTATACACTAAGTTTTGGTACCGGTTTGTATGATGAATTTTCATTTCAGCCATCTAAACTGAAGTTTTTCCTTTCGTGTTATCTGCACTTTCATTTTCCTTGCCTTCTAAACCTTATTTCTAGCTGTTTGTCTTACCTGAATATCATTTATTTTTATTTTACCATTTATCACTGTGCCCAAAACAAGTCTAGTTTCTAAGAATCCTATTTCAAGTTGGAGAGTTTTGTTTTCTTTGGCCAGGAAAAAGAAAAAAGAATTGGAGATGTTGAATTATACTTCCACATCAAATAAAAGAAAACAAATGCATCTCTCTCTCTCTCTGACACACGCACACACACGAACACACCAGCATCTTATATATTGGTCTGTCAAAGAGAAATTTGGATTTTTAAGTGCTTTGCTTATTAATTTGTCTTATTTCATTTCTAAGTGTTTATCTGCACAACAGTACATTCTACATTTCTTATGGTCTTTCTAAAACCTACCAAAGATGAATCTGAAGCATCTGTGTTATCTGCAATCAAATACCCAAATTCATCCCCTTCAAAGCTACACCACATGTCATGCCATTTTTTTGTCCTCCTTCATCACAATAATATACTCAAACCAAAAAAAAAAAAAAAATATTGATGTTATCTAAAATGGGTCTTCGAAATTTGTCTTAATTCGAACATAAAATTCGAATCTAAAAAAGTAAGTAAGTGAGAAATGGCATACTTGAAAAATGGGAAGGAATTGAAGCAACAATCTGGGAATGAAGAAGAATGCTTCTTATACAAAAAAAAAAAAAAAACAAAACAAACAAAACGAACTGATTACATTGCAAAATGCATAAAGGGACTCACCTTTTTGTCTTCTATTTCTTTCAGATACCGCGTAGGTGAGCAAGAGAGTGAGAGGGTGACTGAGACTGGGTCGGTGAGGCTGAGAGGGTGAGTGGGATGAGGCCGGCGTCGGCGACGGTGACGCTGAGAGAGTGAGAGAAGGAGAGGGTGAGTGGGTTGGGGCCGGGGTCGGCGACGGCGACGCTGAGAGAGTGAGAGGAGGAGAGGGTGAGTAAGAGTGTGGGTTTGCTGAGACAGAGAGGCGTTTGACTGATGAGGGAGAGTGAGTGGGTGGGTGACTGAAAGAGAGGGTGACTGGGTTAGGGTCGGCGTCAGCGACGGTGACGCTGAGAGAGTGAAAGGAGGAGAGGGTGAGTGAGAGTGTGGGTTTGCTAAGACAGAGAGGCGTTTGACTGATGAGGGAGAGTGAGTGGCTGGGTGACTGAAAGAGAGAGCGTTAAATTCAAAAATATGCTATTAGAAATCGACTTTCATAGACTCGGTTTCCAGGTGGCTTCCACGTGGGTCCACGTCAATGGTACATGGAAATCGAGTCTCTGATAATCGATTTTCAGGTGGCTGCCACCTGGTAATAACGCCACATCAGATGTCACCGACCATCAAAACCGACTCTGTGAGAGTCGATTTACATACCCCAAAATCGACTGTCATAAACTTGAGATGTTACTAACCCAATTTCTTTTAAAACCGGACCTATTAACTAGATAGTTGGGAAATTATACCTATTTTCCCATTTCGTTCGTGAATGGCATGAGTTTTGGCTGTTTGGAGAGGGGTTTAATTTTAAAAAGTCCACGTGGCCTAATGTTATTGGCTGGTGTAAAACATTGGTTTAACGCCAGCTCCAGACTTAATGTTTTCTCAATTTTTTATTATCATTTATTATATTTTTTAAGAGGAAAAGACAAAAACACGTCAAAAAAATTTTGATTCACTAAAAACCCAAAATATAAAAATCATTCAAATTTACGGTGCTTTTGTTTGTTTTGTTTTTTTTGAGTATTGATAGTTTGGTACTGATTCCGCTTTTGAGATAGTGGCGTGACTGGAGTACAATAGTGTGTTACTCTTTACTCACCGGCACATGTGAAGGTGGGCCATCCGAGACAACCTTTAATCTCCGCGTGCACTAAACAGCTGTACGCCTGTACTAACATTAGTGATTGAAAGTTTGGTGCGGTCCTTTTGTTTGTTTTGTTTTTTATTTTTTTGAGTATTGAAAGTTTGGTACTGATTCCGCTTTTGAGACAGTGGAGTGACTGGAGTACAAAATAGTGCGTTACTCTTTACTCACCCACGTGAAGGTGGCCCATCCGAGATAAGGGTCATCAAATAGCCCATGACCCATGGGCTGGCCCAATAACCCGCTAGCCCACCAGGCTAATGGGCAGCCCAGCCCGGTAATATTGAACCCCGTGGGCAGCCCAGTAGCCCAATGAGACAGGCTATGGGTTGGTTTCTTTACCCATGGGCGCCCGGTGGGCCGGCCCATTAGCCCAGCCCAGTAGCTCGACCCGTTAGCCTGACTCATTGCCCAAAATTTATAACAAAATAATTCGGGAGTTGGGTGGGTGAGGGATTGAACTTTAGACATTATAAAAACTTTAAAACCACACACCTAACCACTAAATACTTGGAATGATTGTGATACAATATGCATAATAAATATATATTTTGGTATTAGTCTAGTAACTTTGATTTTTAAAACAAAGTTACTAAGATGACTGTTGCCTTACCTCTGTGCCTCTGGAAAGAAAGTCATTCTTTCCTTTGATAAATTCCAATTCTTTCCTTACAAGTTACAATTATAGAAGAAATTCCTTAAAAAAATAAAAGCTTATCGTTGGTTGGAAGAAATTCTTTTCTTAATGAGTTGATATTTGATTCTTCATATATTTCCTTTAAGAATTGATATTTTATTCTTCAAATATTTCCTTTAAGAGTTGATATTTAATTCAATGTACTTATTTATTCTTATCAATAAAAGTTAATTAATCTTATTTTAGTACCTTTTTAAGAGGTATGTCTTAGTATTTTTTTTAATAAAATCTTTTTAGTAGATTTAATTGTTCAATTTGATAGTTTGTAATAATATATAATTATAATTTTTTTGGTTAAATTTTTATAACCCCATTGAAGACCTGTTAAAAATGCCCATGGATAGCCCATTAAACCCACCTCACTAGCCCAGCCCGCTAAAGCCCAAATGGGCATTGCCCATGGGTAGGGCCATGGGTTAGGGTTTTTCCTTCCAACCCGGCCCGACCCAGCCCATTGACTAGTCAACAGCCCATTAAGCCCAGCCCATTAGACCCATGGGCCAAGTAAAAACGGGTCAGGCTGGCCCGGCCCGGCCCATTGACGAGGGCCCCTAGTCAACAGCCCATTGGCCCGAGGCCTAAGGCCTAATCCGAGACAACCTTTAATTTCTGCGTCATAACAGATTACGCCTGTCTATTATTGATTGAGAGTGAAATTGGACGAGGATCTAATGGTCTGTTTGGTTGGACGGATTTGGGTAATGTTATTTTTGTATTTTTGATGAGTAAAAAAATGTTACCATTTTTTGATTCGGAAATGGAACTTCTGTCCACAAGCCGTCCTTAGTACACCTAAGCCGTTATGGTATGCTGGATGAACAATCCAATCATATCACGTCAAACATTCTAGAAAATCTATATATTACTCAGTTGAGGCGTAGGATTTAATGTTGCTACGCTTCCATTGAGCCACGTCAGCAGCCATGTCATTATCAATTTTTTCCAATTTTTTTATACAATTTTTTAACATTTAAAGTGAATTAAAAACTCTATTATATTACAATCAAAATATCATATTTAATTTATCTTATTTTTAATTATTCTTATTTATTATTAAATTTTCAATTCCATTTTAACATTTTCACTATCCCCATCTACTCTCTACACTTAACTTTCTTCAACCTTTCTCATTCCATTTCAACTTTTCATATCCCCACTACTCTCAATATTAATATTATTCTATCTTTTTATCTTCCTTTATTTTTGACTCTTCTTATTCTTATCCTCATACTATAAAATTGTCATTCTCCCTCTTATTCCATGCATAATTTCTATTTTTCCACACATAAAAGCCCCCCCTCTCTCTCTCTCTCTCTCTATATATATATATATATTTCTCTCTCTCTCTCTGGTATTTATATATATATATATATATATATATATTTTTTAAATTTTAGTGTAACAGGTTGACCATCAAAACATACTGATGCAGTATTGAAAGCTCCACCAAATGCATCGCAGAAATCAGTTTTAGACTACTAGAAGTCAGTTAGTTTGCTAAAATTGGAATTGACAGGTAATCCAGCTTGATACGATTTAGTTTTATATTTTATGTTGTTATCTTTTTTATTCACATTGGTTGTTAAATGTTATATTATTGCATTATAAAGATAGTATATAAAAATATAATATTATATATAAATGGTGTTTATTGCTATACATTTCATTTTTATTATTTTATTCTCATCTTATTTTATTCAACATTTAAATTTAGCAACATCCTCCATATCATAATTATTTATATTTTGTCTCATTTTTTTTAAAATTAAACGTATAATATTTTATTCAATAAATAAAAATTGTTCTTATAAAGTCTTCTCATGAAATGTTACAATGCATCAATGGAAAAATGAAATACAAAACAAATATCAATTTAGAAACACTTAATTTAAAAAAGAATTAAAATAAGAATAAACAATTTTCTTATAAAGTATTCTCATAAAAAGTTACAATGCATTAATAGAAAAAGAGAATACAAAACACATGCTATTTTAGAAACACTAATCAATCAATCAATATATTACTAAAAGCTGAAGCGTAGCATTTAATGTTGCTACGCTTCCATTGAGCCACGTCAGCAGCCATGTCATTATCAATTTTTTTCCAATTTTTTTATACAATTTTTTAACATTTAAAGTGAATTAAAAACTCTATTATATTACAATCAAAATATCATATTTAATTTATCTTATTTTTAATTATTCTTATTTATTATTAAATTTTCAATTCCATTTTAACTTTTCATATCCTCACTACTTCATATCCCCACTACTCTCTACCTTAACTTTCTTCAACCTTTCTCATTCCATTTCAACTTTTCATATCCCCACTACTCTCAATATTAATATTATTCTATCTTTTTATCTTCCTTTATTTTTGACTCTTCTTATTCTTATCCTCATGCTATAAAATTGTCATTCTCCCTCTTATTCCATGCATAATTTCTATTTTTCCACCCACAAAAGCCCCTCTCTCTCTCTCTCTCTATATATATATATATATATATATAGTTTCCTTCAATTTTTGGTATATATATATATACATATATATATATTTTTTAATTTTAGTGTAACAGGTTGACCATCAAAACATACTAATGCAGTATTGAAAGCTCCACCAAATGCATCGCAGAAATCAGTTTTAGACTACTAGAAGTCAGTTAGTTTGCTAAAATTGGAATTGACAGGTAATCCAGCTTGATATGATTTAGTTTTATATTTTATGTTGTTATCTTTTTTATTCTCATTGGTTGTTAAATGTTATATTATTGCATTATAAAGATAGTATATAAAAATATAATATTATTTTATTACATAGCATAACTAAAATAATATGGTGTTTATTGCTATACATTTCATTTTTATTATTTTATTCTCATCTTATTTTATTCAACATTTAAATTTAGCAACATCCTCCTTATCATAATTATTTATATTTTGTCTCATTTTTTTAAAAATTAAACGTATAATATTTTATTCAATAAATAGAAATTGTTCTTATAAAGTCTTCCCATGAAATGTTACAATGCACCAATGGAAAAATGAAATACAAAACAAATATCAATTTAGAAACACTCAATTAAAAAAAAAAAAAAGAATAAACAATTTCTTATAAAGTATTCCCATAAAAAGTTACAATGCATTAATAGAAAAAGAGAATACAAAACACATGCTATTTTAGAAACACTAAATTTATAATAATAATAATAATAATAATATCAAACCAAACATATCATAAAATAATAAACTAATAGTTATGGATGTACTAACTTCATGGCAGCAAAATGGAGTAAAATAAAAATAAAAATAAACGTTACAATATGCATATTTAGTACATTAGAATTATCATCAAATTTGGGAAAACAATAGGATGTTAACAAAGAGGGAGAGAAAGAGATTAGTAAAAGAAATCAAATGTCAATTAAATAAATTAATTAGTAACCGTTAATTGGAAAACAAAGAGACCGACGGCTAAAGGAGTAAAAAATTAATTAAAGATGACCCTACGAATTTTATTATAAACTTTACAATGCAAATAAATAAATCGTTAAATTCACTTAATTAAACCATATAATCAACAATTAAATAAAATCATACAAAATTTAAACTTGAAACTAATCAAACTCTAATCTAGAAAATCATATTTATTATCAAAACTAAAAGGAAAACGTTCTTCAGTAATAATAGAAATATATAAGAAATAAAGATGAAAATTTTCAAAATCTTTTTTTTTGACATTTCATTTAACATTATTTATAAATAATAAAATATATAAAAAAGTCCTTAAATGCTTATATTCTTCACACACCATGACTTTTAAAATCTAATGAAAGGTTCGAAGAATTTAACTCTCATTTAATGCCTCTATTATGAAAATCAACAGCCAGTAAAATATGATAATAGTAAGAAACGTTATAAATGAGAACATGAAAAAACTAATTAGCCACTATTATTATGGAATAGATGTCTTTTTTTTATGCATCTAAGAAAATGAAATGTATAGGGTTTACTTATTAAGGTATATGTAAAGATTCACGTTAAAAAAATATGTAAAGGTTTTTTGAAAAAAAAAAAAAGTAGATGTAAGGTTTTTATTAACTTAAAAAGCAATGAAATACCAATTTTTAATTACTACAACCGTCGCTACTCTATAAATCACACACAACACTATATTCAATATCCTAAACAACAAAGTTAGACCCTTTTGGATATACACCACCATATTTAACTTATAAATTACAACCCAAATCAATCATACAATTACAAAATCAAAGCATGAACATATAACATGTATTACCTTCTGAATTATTACTTGGAATTTTCACAATTATTGAAAGAGAATCTCCAAATTTAATTTTTAGAAAACATCAAGACAAGGTGAATTTTATTCTTTTTAACTTCCATAGAAAAAAAAAATATTGCGCACATTATTTCAACCCTTATGGAAAAGAAGGTTTACATGTAGCATGCAAAACGTGTTTAATTGACTTAGAGATGTAAAAATTAGTCAACCAACTATGGTAGAATTAAGGTTTCAAATTTTAAATAAAACAATTCTACAATAATAAAAAAATTATTTTGTGATAAATATGATTATGAAATGCATTACTTTTCATTAAATTAGTTCAAATTACAAAATAATAATAATAATAATAATGAGATCACCATAAAAAATAATCACGCGCAACGCGCGGGTCTGTGACTAGTTTACAATAAAAATGATGTCAGGCCAAACAAGTAATGTAAAGTCAATTAAAAAAACATTAAAAAATCAAAAAGCTAAAAAGTCCTTAAAAAAACGAAAAAAATAAAGAGGAATATAATTTTATTCTCTTGCCATCCAAACAAAACCAAACATCTCAATTGCTAACACTTAATTAAACAAGAGATTTAGAATCACTAGATTCACTACAACCTCCTTCAAGCTCAAAATCCCAAACCAAATTATTCACAACCCACTTTTGGGTCTTAGTTTTAGTATAATACCCAACCTAAACTAAACAGTTGTGACAAGGGGCATTTGCTACTGTTATTTAAATAACAGTTTTCAGTATTTAAATAACATTACACGTATTTTTACACACTTTTTCATCACACGTATTTTCAAAAAATACAAACAATATTACTAAAAATTTCTTATCAAACGAGCCCAAAATCACCCAGACATCATTAAAAATTCTAGTGCTATATTCAGCTTTTGGTAAAATGTAGTAGATTAGAAAATATTGGAATGAGAACCAAATTGGTGTTGCACTTGCACTAATACTATTAAGAAAATAATTTTGATTTCAAATGGTTTTTACTTTCTAGGTAAGTGGGATATATATATATATATATATATATATATATATATATTTTTTGAGAAAGAGGTAGGTGGACATATTAAAACTGGAAAGTAATTTCTAAGCCACATCAAGTAATTTATTATTATTATTATTATTATTTTTAGAAAAAAAAAAAGACAAAAACACATCAAGGAAATTTTGGTCCACTAAAAACCCAAAATATAAAATTCATTCAAACAATATCTTAGGCTGCGTTTGTTTTAGCTTCAAACCATTTCAGGAAATCATTTTCCGTAAAATCGTGTGTTTAGTTACGCATGGAAAATAGAATTTTCCGGATTTGCATTTCAGTTGACCGTAAAAAGAAGGCTTTGACCCATAAATTATTTTGCATTTCTATTTTCACTTTAAACCATTTCCAGACTGAGCTCAGACGCGCAGAGAGAGAGAGAGAGAGAGAGAGAGAGAGAGACGGTGAGCAAGAACAGATTGAGCTCTAGTCCGACGACCCACATTCCACCGGTCTCATTGATCGCAGCACCGCGCTGATCAAGCAAAGATCGACTCCAACGCCGCTCAATCTCGCCTTCGTCTCTGCCGCACAATCTTGCCTCTAGATCGAACCCAGTCACCTTTCTCTCTTCCTTCTTCTCTCAATTTGACCGGATTTTATGAATTTTTTTTTTCTGGATTTTGTTTCTTTTGTGTTTCTGTATTGAGGAATGATATTATATATTTGTTTGGCAGTTAAGAAAATGTGAGCAACAAATAGAAAATGTGTTTTCTATGGTATTTTCAAGAATACAATCAAACACCAGAAAATATTTTTCAAAACATTTTTTGAAATGCAACCAAACACTTGAAAATATTTTTATTTCCTCAAAATATTTTCACCTGAAAATATTTTACACCCGACAAATATTTTACACTAAAACAAACACAGTCTTAATATCTAATATTAGGTAAAATGGGCTTACTAACCATTTTTCCCCCATTCGATATTAATTCATTAAAATATCCCACGAGAACTATGCATGATTAATTTAGGGCCAAAATGGCCAACTGGCCTTAAAATCGTAACTATCTAGTTAGTAGGCGCTGTTTAGAAACATATTTTGTTTATAGCATCTCGAGTCTTAAAGACTCGATTTTGGTCTTCAAAATTGAGTCTTTGAGGCTCGGTTTGTAGCTTGGACCAACTCTGATGTGGCAGAACTGCCGCATGACATTTACATGGAAATCGAGTCTCTAAGACTCGATTTCTAAGCCCTATATATAACACTCAGACCAAACACCAGAGCATCAGAGGAAAAACCCAGAGAAAAAAAAAAGAAAACCAGAAACAGAGAGGGAGAGAAGATCGAGATTGGAGACCCAGGCGCGCGCGGCATGACCAGAAACTGACCAGCGACCCAAGCGGCCTGGGGCTCGCGCCGACCAGCGTCGAGCGCGGCCAGGGGCTCGCGCGAGCCTGGGTGGCGCGCGGCCTGGGGCTCGCGCGAGCCCCAGGCCGGCGCGAGCCCCTGGCCGCGCGCGACGCTGGCCGACGCGAGCCCCAGGCCGCGCTGGTGAGGTTTAGCAGTGAGGTTCTCTGTTTCTCTCCCTCTGATCTGATCTGATCTGTTGTGAAATTTCTTAAATTTGTTTTGGGTATTTCGGCATGTAGAGACTTAGAATTTTTTTTAAAAAATTTTGGGTTTGAAATCGAGTCTTAGAGACTCGATTTCCAGGTGGACACCCATGTGGACAAAGTGCCATATCAAAACTGGTCTAAGCATACAAATCGAGCCTCAAAGACTCGATTTTGTAGCCCAAAATCGAGTCTTTAAGACTCGAAATACTATAAACAAAATATGTTTCTAAACAGCACCTACTAACTAAATAGTTACGATTTTAATTTTTAAGGCCAGTTGGCCATTTTGGCCTTAATTTAGCTGCTTTTTTTTTAAAAAAAAGGAACTGAGCTGTCTACTCCGATTTTGAAAATGAGGTGAAGCATAATCTAATCGGTGGGTAAAATAAAATAAATTCAGTGAACAAATGTGAACTAATTGAGTCAATTGACTACATGTGAAGGTAGGCCCTCTTTACTCACCGGCACGTGTGAAGGCGGGCCCTCTGAGACAGCCAAGGCTTAATCTCCGCGTTGACTGACATTATTGATTGATTGCACTTCCAGATCTTGGTCTTGTAGCTGCTACGCCTAAATCCATTGGCTGCGTTTCTTCTTCGCAATCAACAATTTGCTCCTTCATCACTAGTCTCTTTGTGTTTGTGTTATCAACCAAAAAGAGTTCCTTTTCTTGATTTTCAAAAAAAAAAAAAAAAAATTCATTTCTTGTAGCTGCTACGCCTAAATCTGTTGGTTGTGTTTCTTCTCCAAAATCTACAATTTGCTCTTTCCTTAGTAGTCTCTTTGTTTTTGTGTTTGTGTTATCAACCAAAAAGAGTTCCTTTTCTTGATTTTCAAAAGAAAAGAAATTTTTTTTTTTTCCATTTCTTGTAGCTGCTACGCCTAAATCTGTTGGTTGCGTTTCTTCTCCACAATCTTCAATTTGCTCTTTCATCAGTAGTCTCTTTCTGTTTGTGTTTGTGTTATCAACCAAAAAGAGTTCCTTTTCTTGATTTTCAAAAAAAAAAAAAAAAATTTTCCATTTCCGGAGTATGGCTGGGGATCTTGTTTCTACCATCGTGGACCAGCTTGGTTCACTCATTGCTTCAGAGTTCAAGGACCGGTTTGGTTCGCTTCTTGCTTCAGAGGTTGCGTCGATTGTAAATGTCAAGGAAGAAGTCGAAAAGCTTGAACGCAAATTCCACGAGATCCAGGCAAAGCTCAACGATGCAGAGGAAAGGCAAGTGAACGAGGAAGCTGTGAGGCTTTGGTTAGAAAAGCTCAACGACGTATCCTACGAGATGGCCGACGTGTTGGATGAGTGGAACACTGCCAAGATCAAAGCAGACATTGAGAAAGAAGAAGAAGCTGAAGCTAGTACTGCTAAGAGGAGGAAGGTATTGTCCCTTGTTTCTACTTTTTTTCAGCGTCGTGATATTGCTCTTAAGATAAAAGAAATTACTGAAAAGATAGATGTGATTGACGGAGAGGGAGATATGTACCGGTTTGTACTGACTTGTGGCAATGAAGAAGTTATGAGACCACTAACTGATTCCCATGTTGATGTGTCGAGCATTTTCGGTCGTGATGAGGTTAAGGGTGATCTAGTGAACAGCCTATTGGGCAGGGGTAATGAAGAAGAAAGAAGCCCACATGTCATTTCTTTAGCGGGCATGGGTGGCGTTGGGAAAACCGCTCTTGCTAAACTAGTCTATAATGATAGTGAGTTGAATTCGGCCCAGTTTGAGAAAAAAGGGTGGATTTGTGTTTCTTATCCTTTCGATAAGTTTATGGTTGCCAAAGCAATCATTCAAGCTTTTGGAGGTGGTAACTCCAACATTACTCAATGGTCAAGTCCAATGGATAAAATGTGTGAATGGGTTCGGGGAAGAAAGCTATTTCTTGTCCTTGATGATGTGTGGATTGAAGACTCTATGTTGTGGGAGCCATTTAGACTTGCATTCCAAAATGCTGCCCAAGGCAGTAGAATTCTAGTCACTACACGTAACAATAGAGTTGTAGACGTTATGGGAAGTGCAAAAAGGATCAATTTGGAGAAATTGTCTGATGATGACTGCTGGTCGATTTTTAGTACAATAGCATTTTCTGACAGGGATTCTGAGCAACATAAGGATTTAGAAGAGATAGGCAGGAAAATATCAGACAAGTGCAAAGGCTTGCCCCTTACTGCAAGGACTCTAGGGAGTCTCATGCGTTTCAAGAGGCAGAAGGAACAGTGGGAGATGGTTTTTTTTAGTAGATTGTGGGAATTAGAAGACGTTGAAAAAGGTCTTTTTGCCCCATTGTTGTTTAGTTATTATGATTTGCCCTCACCACTGAAACGGTGTTTCTCATATTGTGCTCTCTTTCCAAAAGATTATGTCTTTTTTGAAGAGGATTTGGTATCTATGTGGATGGCACAAGGTTATATTAAGTCGAATGCAAACATGGAGAGAATTGTGGGAAGAGAATACTTAGAAATTTTACTCATTCGCTCTCTCTTCCAACAGGATTATGGATATAAAGAAAATATTATGAGCTTCCAGATGCATGATATAGTGCATGATTTGGCACAACTCATGGCAAAAAATGAATGCATCACAATCAATGGTTACGAAGAGTTCGGGCAAAATCTTCAAAATGCTCGGCATTTGTATTTAGAAATTCCACAAAATGCTCAAATTCCCGAGTCCATCTATAGCGCAAAAAATCTTCGCACCCTCATTTTCGTTGGTCTTAGAGCTCATAACTTGTCCAAGTTGTTCCAGCATTTTAAACTGTTACGGACATTAACTTTGAGTTATCAACTTGGGACAAAGGTAATGAAACTTCCAGACGCTATAGGAAATTTGTTACATTTAAGGTATCTCAAAATACATTATTACTCTGGAGACAGATTACCTGAAACCATCTGTAATCTTTTCAATCTACAAGTTTTGAATATTGCAATTCATTTACCAAATGAGCTCAAGAAATTACCTCAGGGGATGAGTAAACTGATTAACTTAAAACATCTTATTTTGGAAGAAGAACATTTTTGGACCCGTAAGTTAAAGTTTCCAAGAGAGATTGGGAGATTGAGTTCTCTTACAAAATTAAGTCATTTCTTTGTAGGTGGCAAGGATGATAGCCAAAGATGTGAACTCGGAGAATTAAAATATTTGAACCACCTTCAAGGAACTCTTCAAATATATGGGCTGGGGAACGTGGTAGATGTGTGTGAGGCCAAGAATGCAGAGCTCAAGAAAAAGATAGGCCTGCGTGATTTGTATTTGCACTTTTCTGAAGAGAATGTAGAGAATGATGGAGGAAGAATGGAGACTGATGTATCAGTTCTGAATGCCTTAGAGCCACCTCCAGGCTTGGAGAAGTTACAAATTGATTCGTACGAGGGCACCACAATGTTCCCTAATTGGATGATGTCCCTAGCCAAATTGAAAAGTCTTAATCTGACAGATGGCGAAAATTTAGAGCGTTTACCTCCTTTGGGAAAGCTTCGGTTCCTTAAATATTTACATATATGGGGTCCCTCTTTTCCATTCAAAAAGGTGGGTGTTGAATTTTTGGGAATAGAATCTAAAAACAAGAAAGGCGGCATAATCAAAATATTCCCAAATTTAAATACTCTCCGGTTTGAGTGTTTGCCCGAGTGGGAAGAATGGGTTGGGATTGGAGGACAAGAAGATTGTATTATTATAATGCCCTGTCTTCAAACGTTGCAAATTTATGGCTGCCCAGAGTTAAAGTCCCTGCCGGACTTCCTTTTTAAAATTTCATTGCAGAAGTTTGAGGTGTATGAGAGTCCGATTCTCCACAAACGTTACCAAAGAGGGAGAGGAGAGGATTGGGCCAAGATTTCCCATATCCCAAACATCATGATTGATTTTATTCAAGTGCAAAGAGACGGTCAAGAAGTTATTTGACGAGGTAACCTTTTCTACTTCTTCTCGGGCTCCTCCTTTTATTTTGCCCAAAAAATAATAAAAAATCAATTAATATTCTTATTTTCTGCCAAAATTTCCCACTGGAAATTAATAACTAACAACGTAGGTTGATGAATTTATCAAATTCTCAATAATTTGATTAGGTTATTTCATTTACGGTTTGATCTTGCGCATTTTGTTCATTTCAGGATGATGAAGAAGAGTTTGACCAAGAAGAGCATGTGTGATGACGAAGAAGAGGGCCAATGATCTTTGCGTTTCTAGGTTCACAAATTTTAGCTACAAGTAGAGATTTTATCAATGTTGATTTCTGTGTGTGTGTCTGTGTCGCCAAAGTTCATTCTCGGCTTGATTAAGTGTTGCAGAAGTCTGATCCAGTCACAGGTAATTTCTTCCTTGTTATAATAAAATATTAATTAATTATCCTGCTTATCTCTCAAAAACAAGTTAATCACGACTTTGTGAGAGATATCCATGTTAGCACAGAAATGTGTGAATGTTGTAAGATTATCTATTGGAAAGCAAAAAAAGTTTTAGAATGAATGTTACTGAAATTTCACAAGTGGATTTTTATTATTTGCATATGGCGTGGTTAAATATTTCTTTTCTTTTTTTGTTTTGTTTTGAATAACAACTTTTTCTTGTGTCTAAACTTAATTCCATCTTGCATCTCATTTTATTTTGCTTTTACTAGTTGCTAGTTCTACAGAACATTGTTCAATTTGTACAAAATTGTGCAATATCCATCAACATAACATTGTTATAAATTTGTATAAAAAAAAAGTTTCCAAGTGGTGATATATATAATATATGTGACAAGAAATTTGGAAGTTTGTTGTTTCTTATCTTCTCTTTTATTGTAAGGTATATCTACATATTCTTCTTAATCTTCTGTTAAGAGATGGTTTTTTTTCTTATTGTCTTGTCCTTCTGTAAAAACCTCATGCTAAAGATTTATTTTGTTGGCCTCATTTAAACCAGACATCACATTCTGAAATATGAGAAAGCATATTTTGTGCTTGAGCAAATATTTTGCTCTTGTTCAGTCTATACATCCATGAAATATCTTTCTTGCGCTTTGGGCCTCATTCAATCCTAACATCATATCATAGGGCTTTTTGTAGAAAGCTGTGCTATGACTTCAAAGATGCAACAAAAAAGCTTAATCTGGCTTGCTGGTTTTCTTTAGTAGTCAATCTGATTTGGTGACACATGAAAAGCGATCTAGGATCTGTCCATACTTCTTTATCTTTATTTTTCAACTCTTGACATGTGCTCTTTTCTTGTCTTACAGTTTGAAGTGTTTTGTTACATGGAAGAGCGTGGAAGTACAGGCAAGAAGAAGAAACTACAAATACGTTAGCTTTGTTCGATTTCGATTATATACTCTTCTAATGTAAGGTTTATCTCGATATTTATGCTCAATCATCAATTTGCTTTTCCTTATCATTTTCTCCATCCATAATAACCTCATGCTAAATATTTAACTTTCTTTTGGCCTCATTTAAACCAAATATCAGATCCTAATACTTGGGGATGTACATTTTATGATGAAGCATATTTTCATGCATGAATGCACCTTTGAGAAAAGGCCACAGAAAAAAAAAAACCACTTTATCATTTTATATTGCAGCGAGTGTATTGAGAATTGCACTAATCCAATTCAAACAATTTAGGCTCCAATTTTTGCTGCAAATGTCAATCTTATGATAAATATAGAATTTAAGAACAATTGTTTACATAATTAGGCAATTAACATAAGCATGCATGGATCAAAAAATCAATCACCCACGAGAACACCAAAGTGTTGATGAAGAGGAAAACTTGAGAACAAGGCGGAAAAACCTCTCTAGGGCATCACAACACCAAACAACCCACTTATGAGAATAGTTGCAATACATACTGCATACAAACCCTCCAAGCTAAGTAGTAACTATGTACTTGAGCCTCCAACTCCTACTAGCAACCAATTCCTTGAATCCTTTTTTCTCACTAGCCTCCATATCCGCAATTGAGCCTCCAATTGCAATCTCCATTTCTCCTTGGCAATTCTGAGACTGTTGCAGTGATTCCCAAGCTCCAATCAACACCAAAACTCTTAAGGTAGTAATGGGTGTGATGGTCTTAATCTCCTGTTTGAAATTTGACAATTTGAGAGGGAGAAGGTAGAGAGATTGATGAAGGTAAAGATCTAGGGTTTTTTTTTTTTTTGGGTACTCTCTAGCTCTGCAGATAGGAATTGGGTGTGCAAAATTTGTTGAAAATGGGATCTTATATAGTGAGGGTATGGACTAGAACAGCAGAGAAGAATTAACTGAGTTATCTCAGGTTCTCACAATTCCTCTTGTAATGAGGGAGGTGAATAGAGAGGTGAACTCTCTATCCAACTGTTTTTCAAAATTTGATTCACTTCACATTTCGCCTAATGCTGCCAATTTCATAGGAGTGAAATTCTGCCGCTTCCGATTTCAACACTTGTAGCACTTCACCTCACCAATGTGAGAGTCATCACCAACTCTAGCACTAGGCCGGTGATAATTTCTTCAACTATTTTGCATGTGTGACTACAAGCAAGGTGTGGAGAAACTGTGAAGAATGCTAATAACGTGGGAGGCTGAGTTCTAATAAGGAAAGATCTTCTTTCCTTGACTTTTCTTCTCCATGATTTCAACAATTGCAACTTTGTAGAATAGTTTCAATTGCTTTTAGGTGGAAGCTTTTAATGCTCTGTTTTCTTGTCTCCTTTGTAAGTTCTATATATAGCTTCTACAGTTACGCATGTAAGACATCTAATAAGAAAGAAGTGATAGAGCTATTTAATAAGAAGTGTAGGGAGATAGCAAATAAGTGTTGAGGAAATAAGTAGTGAGTGAAATAGTGAAGAATGGTGTGTGTAGCAAAGTGTGTGTAATGTATTAAGCATCAATAAAAATTCTATTTTATTGATAACTCCTTTGTTTATTTTCATGGTTAACCCTATGTTTGGGTGGAGGGAGGTTGCTGGAAATTCCAGCCACCTTCTGGCCACCTCCCCTCTACTACCCGTCTACTCTTCCTCCATCCAAACATAGGATTAGTGTACTGATTTCAGAGATTGGATACAAAACAGTGTAGATTTCTTGTCCTTGTGATTCAGGACTCAGGAGTTTCCTGCCATGGAAGAAGGGGAAGAGTGGGGTATTATCGAGTGGAGGGAATGGGCATGGCCTGAGAATTCACCCCCCCCCCCCCCCTTTTTTTTCCTGTTGGAAGTTGCCCAATTTGGAATGACATGAAAAAATGACACATCCAAATTAGTCACTAATATTTATATTCTTCTTTCTCTTCTTCTGATGCTGTTGCATTAGCTGTTTAACCCATAGTCTAACTTTTCCAACCTCAAGGGCATAGGAATGCTTTGGTCTCACTCATTTGGAACATAATGCAAAATTCTCTTTTCTCATTTGGCCTCATTCAATCTAACCATCGTGCAAAGGGCTTAATGTACAAAATGTTCTGTTATAACTTCAAAGATGCTGCTAACAAGCTTAACCTGTAATCTAGTTTTTTTTTTTTTTTAGTTTAATTTAATTTTATAAATATAAATAACCTGTAATCTAGTCTTCTTTAGTAGTCCATCTGGGTTGGTGGCATATGAAAAGCAAACTAGTTAATTTTTAAATAACACCTTTACTCGGCCTTCCATCCATAATTTTGTATTCTTGAAACCTGTTTTCAATCAACAAGTGATAATTCATTTTAAGAAGAAAGAGGTAAGCCCTCATAGCTTGAACCTATGGGCCTGTTTGGGTAAGGAATTTTCGTCACTCAATTTCCATCACTCAATTTCCATCACTCATCACTCATCACTCATAACTCATCACTCATCACTCATCACTCATCACTCAATTTTTCACATCCGTTTGCCTTCATCACTCAGTTTTCATCACTCACTATTTTTCACACTATTTGGAGGGCCCACACCTGTCACGGTACAGTGTTTTTTTTTTTTTTTTTACTAGCAGCTTCTTTTTTTTTTTTTTTTCCCTCCTGGTTAGCTGTTCGGTCTGGGGTTTTTTTTTTTTTTTTTTTTTCACTTAAGTTTGGTGAGTCTAGTACTATAAAAAAAAAAAAAAAAAAAGCCAACACCAACCCAGAAAAAAAAAAAAAAAAAAAAGAGGCCAACGCCAACCAGAAAAGAAAAGAAAAAAAAGAGACAGCCAATGCCAACCAAAAAAAAAAAAAAAGCCAACGCCAACCAGAAAAAAAAAAAAAAAAAAAAAAAAAAAAAAAAAAAAAAAAAAAAAAAAAGTCAAAAGGTGGTCAAAAGTTGCGGCAGTGGGTCCCTCATGTGTGTTTATTTACGGAAATGCCATTGAGTTATGAGTTATGGAAACTGAAAACAGCCTTTTGTTGTTTTCAGTTTCCATAACTCATAACTCAAAAATCAGAGAATTGAGTGATGGAAACAGAGTTATGGAAACAGAGTTATCGTTTGGCCAAACAACCTTTTTGCTATGGGTCCCACCATTTTTGAGTTATGAGTTATGGAAACTGAGAATTGAGTTATCAAAAAACTCAATCCAAACGGCCCCTATAATTGCTGCTGATCATCTAGTCTTAATGTTATAGGGTTACTTAGTTGCTATTTATTAAGTTCCTAAGTCAATAAATTGTGCCTTTTCATTGTCTCAGAGGCATAAGTGATTCATGGCATGTGGGAATGCATAGAATGACCACCATTAGATATGAAGATGTTAAATGTTTTGGGTTCATTAGTTGGATTAACAATCACAGTCTTCTTGGTAGAGAAATAGAATCAATTTCTTATTGGTTTTTTGTGACTTCTTTTCTTTTTGTATTCCATCATGTCTCACTCGAGGAGTTTACTTGAAAGTTTAGTTTTTTTCCTTGAGGATATATGTAATTATAGAATGCCAAACAAATTAATGTAATCTATTTTATTTGCTTTTATCTCTGAATTAGTAATCAAATTTCCATTTAAAATGCACCACAAAAGTTTATCCATCATTGCCTTTACTTTTCTGCAAATCTGTAAAACTAAAATTCAAGATATGCTTGCAATTTAAATTTTTAGTATTAGACACAGACAAATGTAGTTAGGAATAAGGCCAAACCATAGCTAGAGTACAAGTCTGATTTATTTGGGCCTATGGCTAATAATTTACGTGAAGTCGAAGATTTTGCATAGACAGAAAATATGCTTAGTTACATCTAATGCAATGCATAAACAGAAAATGCTTAGCATTTGTCAAATTAGCCTTTAGCTTACCTTTATATATTTTCAACCTATTGAAAAGAAAGTTCCTTAAAACTGGGCTGTAATCTTAATTTGATTCTTTCTTAAGAGATTAATTATGAATTGGAGCATTGTATACTTTCTTTAAAAAAAAAAAAAAAAAAACAGAATGAAATTTAGTGAAAATAGAAATTGGCTTTCATTTTTTGCTATTACAAAATCTGTAGAAGAAAATGGGTAATGCGAAACAAACTGTAGCCAACAAACACTGAGCTATTTTTTATGGAGGTAGTGAACTTTTGATCCTAGAAGTTGCACTAGAGTGTATGTTTCATACTACAACATAATCTTACCTGCAAATCATGACAAAATTGTCTTATGCTATCTGTTTTATTCTCTTATTCCTTCAACTTGTTTATTATTGCAGGTTGAACTCTAAACTATGGTCCATATGGGTAACTGCATTTTGCTTAAGAGGGAAATGGTCATGCAAATAACTGAATTTATTTAGCACCATAATAAGGAAAACAGGAAGTTTTAGTGGCACCTTTGAAACTGTCTACAGCATTCACCTTTTCATGGTGGTTTTTATAATGGTAGTGTAGCTTGCATATTGTATCACATAATGATACATGACAGTGAGGTAAGTACTTGATCAGGTTCTGGTTTTTTGTGGTGACATTATATTTAATCCTAGAGATTTAAACTTCTTATATTTTTCCTGATTTGTTGAGAACTAAAGTTGTAAGCATTAGCTTAAGTGTTGTAATCTTTATTTGATTATAGTGAATTATTTGGATTTGTCCCATGGTTTTTCACTCTACAATAGGTGGTTTTCACGTAGAATATGGTGTCAGTTTTCATGATTTTTATTTTACTAATGTCCGAATTATTCAATTTAGACAAAACGTGAATGTTTTAGAACTTCTAATGTCCCAACAATATGTTGTTTTTCTTTATTTTTCAGTTAAGATAGTTTGCAGGTGACATATATAGAATGCCATGCCTCGTTGTGATATTATGAATGTTTGACCAAAAAATAAAAAGGTAAAGATCATAAAAAAGAACTTCCTAATGAGCTGTAGCACAAATGGTACTTACTCTCCTTGTCAGAGTAAGTTCAAGAGTGATATTTTGGGTTCAAGACGCACTGTTTACATCTGTAGCAAACTATTCCTTTGCTACATAACTTTTCTCATCTCAGATCTATCAGATGGATTGCTATCTAAAGGAATTCTGCAATCCAAAGGAATTCCTGGAAGGTTAAGGAGAATAAAAAATTAAATAATAATCCATATGAGCATTAGTAGCAAGATGATTAGAATTTTCTTTTGGCATCAATAACTTAATCTGTATGTTCTCTCACTTATGATGATGGCTCTAAAATTAAGCTTTTTTACCTTTGGGAATCTTAGTGCACAGGTCCCAAGTGAGTCAAGTCATCATGGGCTAAAACTAAAAATTCAGTTTCTAAAATCCCACAGCTTGATTGGTTAAGTTATGTCAAGCATGAGTTAAGCTTCATTAAAGCATGATCAATCACATGGAGTCGAGCCCATAGTCAAGGCAACAGAGCTTACATGATCTTGAGCAGTTTTCAAGTGTCCTAAAAATAGTTGAAGTTGAATACTAATTTAGACACTAAAAACTAAGGATTGAATTACATCAAAAATTTTAACTCAAATTTGCCTCACTTACAACATTTAATAGATAATATTTATTCAACATGATCAATTACAGCAGATTTTACTAAACATAACAAATTTGCATGTCATCAATGATTGCTACACTAATCAACAAATTACTTGCAAAAAGGCTTGCTAGCAAAAGTTGTATGTTGAATAAAAGGTTGAGTACAAAATTGTGGTAAAAATGCACGCCCCTTGAGCTTTAATGTGGTTGCCATTACACTTTGAAAAACTTTTATTTTGGTCCTCTATGAGTTTTACACGTGCCAAATTAATACCTTAATTATTATTCCATTAATATACTAGCAGAAAACGCATGTGAAATTTAAAATACCAAAATTAATAATTTGAACCCAATGGAAAGAAGAGAGAGAAACTTAGGTCAGTTTGAGAGAGAGAGAGAGGGAGAGAGAGAGACGATCGAACTAGAACCACTGTAACATCCCTCCCGCCGTTGATCTCGCCGTTTGTGATCGTCATTCAATGGCATATTTGGATATGCTATTTGATAGCCACAATTTTTATTACAGAGAAACTTGGTCTTGATAAATTGTAATGCTACCCAACTCACATCCAAGTATATCTTATTTATTTGTTCACTATCCTCTCTTAATTTTTTTAGTTTACTTTTAGTAATTTAGTCATTGTCAATCATGTAAAAACCAAAGTTATCAATTCTGTTTTAATGATAGTTTTAGTTTCTCCATTCAAACGAAATATTGTGATATCAATTTATTTCAATATACCATTTTAGGATAATTATTAATTTTATAATATATTTTTATAATACAAAATAAATATACCAAAAGTGTTCATCACATACTCACATAGTCTACACCATTTTAAAGTATAAATTGAAAACCAAATAATATACATTGTTAATATCATCACTACATGAATCAGCAAAGTGAGGAGAAGAAAAAGAAGGTAAAAATATAAAAGAAAAAAAGGTAAAAGAATTAAAGAAAAAATTATGAGAAACGTCAGATAAGGTCAAAGATAAACGTTTACTCCCTCACAAATTAGTCAGGCGTTTCCATCTAGCCTATTAAACAATCCCAAAGGAATGACCTTTCTGGGCACACCTTGCTCAGCATAGTCTTCAGATTTCCTATTGTAAGCTTCTCTTGGAATTCAGACCAAAACTCCGAGATTTGCTGATGCACATAACGAAAATCTAAGCATCCAGCCGATAGGAAAAAAGGGAAATTAAAAAGAAAAAAGATAATTTACCTTCATCAACCATAATATGTAAGTGGCAGAATATGCAGCTTGCGCTTGGAAATCCTCGAAGTCATTATCCGAAACAGTTGAGCAAGAGTTGAGGAGATGCAACTCATTATCAATAAAGGAATTGAAGCTGTTACTTGTGCTCATCTTTAGCTCAAAATGGCAGGATACATCATGGAGATTGGTTGCAAATTGCTTCATCCAACACAAAGAAAGGAAGCGGCGATGAAGCCAAAGTGCCTGTTTGAAATGAAAGTCATTAGATAAAAACTCTTAAATAATAGGATCATTAATGGAGTGCTTAAAAAAAGGTCAAGCACCCGCATGGAACCACTTTTCTTTTTTTCTTTTTCTTTTAATATATGATTGGACCACAAAATTTCTTGTTACAAAGATAGACTCCATTTCTTTGATTGAAGAAATGACATCATGAACAAAGGTACTGCAATAAGAAAGTCTCATAATGCACTAACTCATATGTTGGTGGACTACAGTTCTTAAAAATACTTCTTTTTTATGGGGGTGAGGGGTTGTTATGTATCTGAAATGCCAGTATAGTGTAAAACAGAGACCATGGGTATTTAGTTGATTCCTAGATAACAGCATCAAAACAATACAACAATCAGATATCTTCTTTATTTGGAGGAAGAATCCACAAATGAGAGAATTGTATTTGGCTAGACAATGTGTAGTTAGGACAGATTATCAATGTTATCACGCTGCAATCTGCAAACATTAAGGTGACAGGAATATTACAGATCCTTTTTCAGATCTATGTACTATTACCAAGCTTAACCACACCAATTTCAGGGTTGAGAACAATCATCTCCTGTATAAAGAGTCTGCCGATTAATAATTAAAAAATGACAAAGTTTAGCTACAAAATTAGTTGTAGCTTAAGGTTACAACCGAACTCAATATCTTTTTATTAGAGGTAAATTTTGACAAATCCACCATTAGATTACATCTTCTTATATCCTCCCTACTTGCAAAATTTCTAAAAAATTAAAGATCAATAGCTATGTCATCAATAAATTGTTTAAATAGCAAATTTTCATAGTTTAAAATTATGCATAAAATATAAGCTTATAGATCATATGTAAATAATATCTGATTGACACAAAATTTAACATGTATATTGAGAGCGTAAAGAATATGCAATTCAATGGTTAGATTTTCAAAATATGCAGTAATGTTTATTTTATTGAGTAAAGTTGTAGACTAAGGCTAAAACAAATTTTGTAGCTAAACTTTGTTCGTAAAAAAATTCAAAAAATATCCTACCCATGTGCCACTATAGTCAGCCAAAGAAAAAAGTACATGCCAATTTTTTTTTTTTTTTTTTTTTTTTTTTTTTTTTTTTTTTTTTTTTTTTTAATTCAGGTTGAAGGAGTAAAAAGAGGTAGAGGGAGTCCGAAAATAACATAGGTAGACATAATGAAGAAGTGTATGATAAATAGGTAAAGAGAAGTGACTATGAGTACGATTTCAGATATGATAGAATGGATGAAAACAATACAAGTGGCAGAGCTGTATTAGTTGAAGAGTTTTGATCAAACTTATCAGAAAAAGAAAGAAAAAAAATTGAGAAGGTTCCATAAAGTCATCACCAATAGGATTAAGGCATAGTTGAGCTGCTTTGAGTTAAGGGCGTATACCTCTCTTCCTATGTAACTCTTTATCAACATTTCATTCCAATCGAGCTCTTCCTGTCACACCAACATTGTCAGGAATTTTTTTTTTAAAAAAATGGTATAAATATTCAAGACATTTAAACAGCACAGTTGCAATCTACAAATCCTTAAACAATAAGTAACAGCAGTTCTAACTAAACTAAAAGCAGTCACATAATTAAGAGAATATGCTTTTGGGCATGAAAGGATTTTACATTAGTGTCTTAGTGCTTAACTAACATTGTTTTTGAATCACCCAGCCCCATTTCTATTTCATGTAGCGTGTAGCACATGCAATCACCCATAAAGACTGTGCTTATTTATTAAGAAAAATGAATCAATAATGCCACTGATACCCAAAAGATTAACCTAATAGGAAGTGGCATTATAAATTTATAATCTAATTTATCTCAGTATTTAAACCTACAAACGAAGCAGAACAAAAAAGTTGAACCCAGTTATGGTTCCTAAGCAACTTTTTTATAAGTAAAAGGTTCATTAATAAAGCGCAAAATGGGTGCAACCCAAGTACGGGAAGAATACAGGACATACACCAACACTTATGAATGAAATCACTTAGATCACTCAACTATGGTAAATTAGAAAAAGAATACTGTCCTGAAGCTGACATTCACTCATATAAGGATCCGAGGAATGAGAGAAGGGATAAATGGAATACAATTCATAATGATAAGAACATATAGAGCAAACTTGCTTGTAGAAATGAATAAATTTTATAATGATGCATAGACGTTAAAAAATATTTTCACCTTCCATACTTCAGAAACTTCAACAGAGTAACCAGGGGATGCATTTTCAAGTTTTGAGTCTTTCAAAATCCTGAGTATTAGCCGCTGCAAAATTGATTGCAAGTTACATTCAGATAAGTATGGAAATCCCAGCTCATCATAGTCAGCACGTAAGAAATTATAAGTGCCTTACTCCAAATAAGATAATTAAAGCACATTAGCACTATCTTTCTCTCACTTGAGGTTAATGACTTTTTTTTCTCTCTTGAAGAATATGGTGTTCCTGTCCAGCCTTGTGTACTTATCACTCTAGGAATACAAAAGCATATACAGCTACAATGGTTGAAACTATTTCTTCCACCTAAAAATTAAACAATGTCGTTTTTTTGTTGATTAAGGACATCTCATTTAGGGATCAATGCATTGTGAAACCATCAAAAGATAATTAAAAGTCCAGTTGCCCCAAGCATTGGCATATTCTTTTAGTGACCGTAAATGGTTCTTCAAACAGTTAAGCAACAGAAAATAACTGGTTATCACAACCATATGTCATGCTGCAAACATCTAAAGTTTTATAGATTAAATGAAATAAACTAATGATGACATATTGCTAGCAAAATTAAGATATTCTGAAAGACTGGAAGCCTACAAATAATAGGAATGGTGAACTCAAACCTCATCCTTCAAAGGTTTGGTGTATATTTTTCCAATTTTTACAACCCCAACTTTGTGTCGAGGAAAGTGGGAATCCCCTAGTCTATGCATGATTACCAGATTTCTCCTTTTTGGAAAAAGGTTGGGGGGGGGGGGGGTGTGAGGACACAGAACTTAAATTGGAGCTTGTTCAAATTCATAAGAAAACTCACTCTGCGATAATGAAAGCAACAATTATCAGCAACATGCAACCCCGCCCAATTTCTGGATTTCTTTAACTCATGTAGCACCTATTCTCTTGTCATGTATGAAACAAGCCAGCAACGATGGTTCCATGCACGATAGTTCATTTTTTATCTCTGCAAGTCAACTTAAAACAGTGTTAGGTTTCTTCCTCGAACACTCTCCCTCAACATCATAGCATGACGGATATGCCAACAAAATAAGGTGTGCTAAAGCCTAAATGTCAATAGGTAAACCACCAATATATATGGACAATTGCAGAAGCTAAAGAAACATTTGCATAATGATATGGTCAAAAGTTCTAATTAAAGAAGAAAGTCAAGTAGTCAACTAGAAAGACTATAAACTAGTTCCCCTGAGGGTCATTGCATAATGCACTCTGTCATATGAATAATTAGATGGTCCAGACTCTGCACAGGGAATTCCACCTTCAATTTGGGATGCCAGTTCTTCAAGAGACAGGCTATATAAGTTTAATTTTTATCATGCAAAATCCTTGGAAATAAAGCTTAACAACATCAAGCTTCATTCAACAGCTTGAGCTCAATTTCTTTTGGTCCAAAAGAAAAATAAAAATAACACAAAAAAGGTGGGAGACAAAAGAAGGAACTGCATTTTCATCTCTTTCTGTACAATCAAATACAACCTCAATACTGTAATTTGTCATCCCAGAAGATTAAAAACTACTAGGATCATCTGCTGCCAGCAGTGCTAATTGTCATGGCTGACAACCAACCACGGAGGCAGTGGCATGTAGCAGCATTTTAGGTGTGCATGGGTCAGTTTTGTTTGGCTTTGAGGCAAACCTAGAACTGAATCAAAATCCAGGGAAAACAGCATTGTGAACTCCAATCTCGAGGCTTAATAGTTTCACCTCCATCAAGATAGATGCACCTGCCCATTTGTAGCTAGATTTTTCAGAACATAAGAAGATACAATCCAGCTATATCTCAGTTGCAAGGTATGTTTGGTATGCTGTAATAGCTCCTGTAATAAAATAGTTATTCATGTGTAATAGCAATTCGGTCATTTAGTTGCATCTTTATTACATAGATTAGTTATTACATTGGAATAACTATTCTTTAAATTGAGGAATAGCTATTCCTCTTTAAAATGGATGTAATAGTTATTCCTTAGTGCATATAATAAGTTTTAAAATTAATATATTTCCAAAAATATAAAGTTTCCTTATACATCATCATTTACAAACTTTCCATATGTAATAGTTATTCCATTACAATGTTTTCTATTTCCAGTAATAAAGATTACTATTCCTAATGTAATTTACATTCAGTGTACCAAACGTACCCTTATGCATTCTATTTCCGTTCACTGGTATTGAGTGTTTTCTTGGTGAACTAGATCTAGATAGCTTGTTCCATCTTAAGTAATGATAACTCAACAGAGAAGCATCCTAGTGACTATCAAATCTTGAATCATACTCATCCAAAATTGTTTTTTGAAACTGAAGTTCTTGTTTGCTCTAGGTAGTGTTTAAGGGAAACAAGCGAACACAGCAAATGTGAGAATGGAGTTTTTCCAATAATGAAATGTATATATGAACCTTCATAATTTAATAGTACGGAGTTCCTGAACTGAATTTAAACCTCAGCTATTTTTTCCACCAGCTCAGATTCTTTCCCCAAAATCTCTTGCGGAGCTGAACACTTTCCAGTGATTGACTTGATCACCCATCTCCTGCAAATTGACAATGTGCACAAGAACTCTGTGTTATTACTTAAAGCCATAACAGGCAGGCAGAAAAGTAAAAATACTATCAGAAAGGAATGTGAACAAAACTAAAAATTTTGTCCAGGTGAAAAATCAGATTAATAAACACAATACCCTGTGTAAGTGTGTATCAACAAGGAGATAATTAAAAAACAAAAAGAAAGATTGGCCCCCTAAGTTCTGTTCATCAAGTTGATAATGTTATCCCTTAAGGCAAAACTAACCAACAGGAATGACATGTGAATATCCCGCTTTGTAGAAATGATACAAAACCATTAAAAACTATGTTACCTATGACTCCACGCCTGATCACTTTTGGGTGAACATGAAAGTCCTAACATGCATAATGGAACATTTCCTGTGTAATCCATTTTATATGGTGGAAGGTGACAGGTGACCTCTATAGTTGTACAATTTTCAACCTATGTAAATTCTATCCTTATGTTTTAGGGTTTGGAATTTGGTTTGCTAATTTTCATGGTTGCCTTATGTTTGGGGGGAGGGAGAGGGAGGGATTAGTGTACAGATTTCAGAGATTGAATACAAAACCATGTAGTTTTCTTGTCCTTGTGATTCAAGAGTTTCCTGCATGTAAGAGGGGGAAGAGTGGGTTTTAGCACTAGGAGTGGAGGGGATGGGCATGGGCATGGACTGAGAAGTCCACCCCCCCCCCCCTTTTTTTTTTCCCTTTAGGAAGTTGCCCAATTTGGGATCACAAGAAAAAATGGACACATCCAAATTAGTCACTAATATGTGCAAAAACAAACAGAAGGAAGAAGGTAACTTTATATTCTTCTTTATCTTCTTCTGATGCTGTTTAACCCATAGTCAATAACTTTAATTTCCAACCCTGAAGGGCATAGGAATGTTTTGGTCTTATTCATTTGGAACATAATGCAAAATTTTCTGTTCTCATTTGGCCTCATTCAATCTAACCGTTGTGCAAAAGGCTTAATGTACAAAATGTTCTGTTATAACTTCAAAGATGCTGCAAACAAGCTTAATCTGTAATCTAGTTTTTTTTTTTTTTTTTTTTTTTTTTTTTTTTTTTTTTTTTTAATTATAAATTTTATAAATATAAATAACCTGTAATCTAGTTTTCTTTAGTAGTCCATCTGGGTTGGTTAAAAGCAAACTAGTTAATTTTTTATAACACCTATACTCAGCCTTCCATCCATAACTTTGTATTCTTGAAACCTCTTTTCAATCAACAAGAAATAATTCATTTTAAGAAGAAAGAGGGAAGCCCTCATATCTTGAACCTATAATTGCTAATCATCTAGTCTTAATGTTATGGACACATCCAAATTAGTCAATAATATGTTAATGAAAAAAAAAAGCAAAAGGAAGAAGTTAACTTTATATTCTTCTTTCTCTTCTTCTGATGCTGTTGCATTCGCTGTTTTACCCATAGTCTATAACTTTTCCAGCCCTCAAGGGCATAGGAATGTTTTGGTCTCATTCATTTGGAACATAATGCAAAATTTTCTGTTCCCATTTGGCCTCATTCAATCTAACCATAGTGCAAAAGGCTTAATGTACAAAATGTTCTGTTATAACTTTAAAGATGCTATAAACAAGCTTAACCTTTAATCTAGTTTTTTTTTTTTTTTTTTTAATATAAATAACCTGTAATCTAGTTTGCTTTAGTAGTCCATCTGGGTTAGTGACATATGAAAAGCAAACTAGTTAATTTTTTAGTAACACGTTTACTCAGACTTACATCCATAATTTTGTATTCTTGAAACCTGTTTTCAATCAACAAGTGATAATTCATTTTAAGAAGAAAGAGAGAAGCCTTCATAGCTCGAACCTATAGTTGCTAATCATCTAGTCTTAATGTTATAGGGTTATTTATCAAGTTCCTAAGTCAGTAAATTGTGCCTTTTCATTGTCTCAGAGGCATAAGTGTTTCATGGCATGGGGAGTGCATAGAATGACCACCATTAGATATGAAGATGTTAAATGTCTTGGGTTCATTAGTTGGATTATCAATCACAGTCTTGGTATTGAATCAATTTCTTATTGGCTTTTTGTGACTTTTTTTTTTTTCTTTCTCTATCATGTCTTACTCTGGGAGTTTTCTCGACGGTTTAGTTTGTTTCCTTGAGGATATACGTAATTATAGAGCACCAAACAAATTCATGTACTCTATTTTATTTGCTTTTTTCTCTGAATTAGTAATCGAATTTCCATTTTAAAATGCACCAATGCACCACAACAGTTTATCTATCATTGCCTTTACTTTTCTGCAAATCTGTAAAACTAAAGTTCAAGATATGATTGTAATTTAAATTTTTAGTATTAGACACAGACTAATTGCAATTTGCAACAAAGGCCAAACAATAGCAAGAGTACAAGTCTGAAAACTTACATGAAAATTTTGCATAGTCAGAAAATATGCTTAGTTACATCTAATGCAATGCATAAACAGAAATTGTAGTCTAATTAGCCTTCTGAAACTCTTTAGCTTACCTTTATATATTTTCAGCCTATTGAAAAGAAAGTTCCTTAAAACTGGGCTGTAATCTTAATTTGATTATTTTCTTAAGAAATTAATTATGAATTGGAGCTTTGCATACTTTCTAGAAAAAACAGAATGAAATATAGTGAAAATGGAAATTGGCTTTCATTTTTTTCCATTACAAAATCTATAGAAGAAAATGGGTAATGCGATACACTTTGTAGCCAACAGACCTTGAGCTATTTTTTTGGAGGTAGTGATCCTAGAAGTTGCACTAGAGTGTATGTTTAGTACTACAACATAATCTTACCTGCAAATCATGACAAAATTGTCTTATGCTATCTGTTTTATTCTCCTATTCCTTCAACTCGTTTATTATTGCAGGTTGAACTCAAAACTATGGTCCATATGGGTAACCGCATTTTGCTTAAGAGGAAAATGGTCATGCAAATAACTGACAATTTATTTAGCACCATAATAAGGACAACAGGAGGTTTTAGTGACACCTTTGAAACTGTCTACAGCATTCACCTTTTCATTGTGGTTTTCATAGTGGTAGTAGAGCTTGCATATTGTATCATATAGTGATAAATGATAGTGAGGTAAGTACTTGATCAGGTTCTGGTTTTTTGTGGTGACATTATATTTATTCCCAGTGGTTTAAAATTCTTATACTTTTCCAGATTTGTTGAGAACTAAAGTTGTAGGCATTATCTTAAATGTTGTAATCTTTATTTTATTATAGTGAATTAATTGGATTTGTCCCATGGTTTTTCACTCTACAATAGAGGGTTTTTCACATAAAATTTGGTGTATTCTTTCATGTCTGATCACTTGCGTGATATATATTTTACTCATCATTGAATTATTCAATTTAAACAAAACGTGAAGATTTTAGAACTTCCGGTGTCCCAACAATTGTTTTTCTTTATTTTTCAGTGAAG
This sequence comes from Quercus lobata, assembly GCF_001633185.2. Classification (NCBI taxonomy): domain Eukaryota; kingdom Viridiplantae; phylum Streptophyta; class Magnoliopsida; order Fagales; family Fagaceae; genus Quercus; species Quercus lobata. The sequence continues at coordinate 30,177,805 of NC_044906.1, read as the reverse complement.
ATAGTTTGCGGATGACATATATTGAATGCCATGCCTCCTTGTGATATTATCAATGTTTGACCAAAAAAATAAAGAGGTAAAGATCATAAAAAAGAATTGCTAATGAGCTCTAGCACAAATGGTACTTACTCTCCTTGTTAGAGTAAGTTCAAGAGTGAGATTTTCAGTTCAAGACTCACTGGTTACATGTATAGCTTACCATAAAAAATACCTTCTAGATTTGCAAACTATTCCTTTGCTACAAAACATTTCTCATAGCAAATCTATCAGATGGATTGCAATCTAATGGAATTCCGCAATCCAAAGGAAGATGGATTGCTATCTAAAGGAATTCCTCAATCCAAAGGAATTCTTGGGTGGTTAAGGAGAATAAAAAATTAAAATAATAATCCATGCGAGCATTAGTAGCAATATGATTTTGAATTTTCTTTTGGCATCAACAACCTGATTTGTGTGTTCTCTCACTTATGATGATGGCTCTAAAATTAAGCTTTTTATACCCTTGGGAATCCTAAGGCCTGTTTGGTTTGTGTTGAAGTTGTATTCATTTTCTGTACTCATTTTTGTTTCCATCTTTTTTTTCTTTCTTTTTTTTTGGTATCATTTTTTGCTTTGTCTTCCCCTTCATTTTTTTTATGACAACCACCAAAAAATAGAGAGAGTGTGTGTGTTCTTTGATGTGACAAGTCAGTGATAGTGGGACCCATAGATTTGATTTTTTTACGAAAATGTCACTGTATTCATTTTCAAGAAAATGAAAATACCAAAAAACTGTATTTAGTTTTTGTATTCAAATCTTTTTTTTTTTTTTTTTTTTGAATACTAAAAATGTAAACAGAATACAAATACAAAGTCAAACAATTTTTTTAGTCAGGGTTCCACAAAAAACTGAAAATGAATACAAAATACACCCTATTTTTGGTCAAACCAAACAGACCCCTAGTGCACAGGTCCCAAGTGGGTCAAGTCATCATGGGCTAAAACTGAAATTTCAGTTTCCGAAACCCCACAGCTTGATCAGTCGAGTTATGTCAGGCATGAATCAAGCTTCATTAAAGCTTGATCGTTCACATGGAGTCGAGGCACTAAAGCTTTCATGATCTTGAGCAGTTTTCTTGTGTCTTGAAAATAGTTCTTCAATACTAATTTAGACACTAAAAACTAAGGATTGAATTACATCAAAAATATGTTTTAACTCAAATTTGCGAACACTTACAACATTTGACTCTAACGGGTAATATTTGTTCAACTAATCAATTACAACAGATTTTACTAAACACAACAAATTCGTATGTCATCAATGATTGCTACATTAACAAACAAATTACTTGCGAAAAGGCTTGCTAGTGAAAGTTGAATGTTGTGTAAAAGGTTGAGTACAAAATTGTGGGAAAAATGCTTATACCTCCCTTGAACTTTAAGGTGGCGGTCATTACACTCTGAAAAACTTTTATTTTGTCCAATTTACTCTATGAGCTTTACATGTGCCAAATTAATACCTCAATTATTCTCCCATTAATATACTAACAAAAAACGCTCGAAAAATTTAAAATACCAAAATCAATAATTTGAATCCAATGGAAAGAAGAGAGAGAAACTTAGGTCAGTTTTGTGAGAGAGAGAGAGAGAGTGAGTGTCATACTAGAACCACTACAACATCCCTCTTGCCGTTGATCTCACCATTCGTGATCCCGTCGCCCCATTCTTGTAGAGAAACTAGGTCTTGATAAATTGTTGTGCTACCCAACTCACATCCAAGTATACCTTATTTATTTGTTCATTTTCCTCTCTTATGTTCATTTTCCTCTCTTAATTTTTTAGTTTACTTTTAGTAATTTAGTCATTGTCAAGCATGAGAAAACCAAAGTTATCAATTCTGTTTTAATGATCGTTTTAGTTTGTCTATTCAAACGAAATATTGTGATATCGATCTATTTCAATATACCATTTTAGGATAAAAATTAATTCTATATTATATTTTTATAACACAAAATAAATATACCAAAAGTGTTCATCACATATTCACATAGTCTAGACCATATTAAAATATAAATTGAAAACCAAATAATATACATTGTTAATATCATCGCTACATGAATCAAGAAGAGAGTGGAGAAAAAAAAAAAGGTAAAAATATTAAAGAAAAAAAAAGATGAGAAACATCAGACAACGTTAAAGATAACGTTTATTCCTTCACAAATTGGTCAGGCGTTTCCATCTAGTCTATTAAAGAACCCCAACGGAATGACCTTTCTGGCCACACCTTGTTCAACATAGTCTTCAGATTTCCTATTGTAAGCTTCTCTTGGAATTCAAACCAAAACTCCGGGATTTGCTAATGCACACAACAAAAATCTAAGCATCCAGCCGACAAGACAAAATGGAAAATTAAAAAGACAAAAGATGATTTACCTTTGTCAGCCATAATATGTAAGTGGCAGAATATGTGGCTTGCGCTTGGAAATCCTCAAAATCATTATTTGGAATAGTTGAGCAAGAGTTGAGGAGATGCTACTCATTATCAATAAAGGAATTGAAGCTGTTACTTGTGCTGATCTTTAGCTCAGAATGGCAGGATACATCATGGAGATTGGTTGCAAGTTGCTTCATCCAACACAAAGAAAGGAAGCGGCGATGAAGCCAAAGTGCCTGTTTGAAATGAAAGTCATAAGATAAAAACTCTTAAATAATAGGATCATTGGAATACTTTAAAAAAGTCAAGCACCAACACGGAACCACCTTTTTTTTTCTTCTTTTTCTTTTAATATGCGATTGGACCACAAAATTTCTTGTTACAAAGATAGACTCTATTTCTTTGATTGAAGAAATGACATCATGAACACAGGTAATACAATAACTCATATATTGGTGGACTACAGTTCTTAAATGATTCTTTTTCTGGGGGTGGGGGGTTGTTATGTATCTGAAATGCTAGTATAATGTAAAACAGAGACCATGGGTATTTAGTTGATTCCTAGATAATAGCACCAAAACAATATGACAATGAGATATCATCTTTAGTGGGGGGAGAATCCACAAATGAGAGAATTGGATTTGGTTAGACAATGTGTAGTTGGTACAAATTATCAATGTTATAATGCTGCAATCTGCAAAAAAAGGTGACAGGAAGATTACAGATCCTTTTTCAGATCTACGTACTATTACCAATTTCAGGGTTGAGAACAATCTGAAGAGTCTGCCGTTTAATAATAAAAAAATTCAAAAAAAATCCTGCCTATGTGCCACTATAGTTAGTCCGAAGAAAAAAGTACTTACCAAGGGTGCTTACTTTTAATTCAGGTTGAAGGAGTAAAAAGAGGTAGAGGGAGTCTGAAAATAACATAGGTAGACATGATGAAGCGGTGTATGATAAATAGGTAAAGAGAAGTGACTATGAGTATGATTTCAGATATGATAGAATGGATGAAAACAATAAAAGAAGCAGAGCTGTGTTAGTTGAAGAAATCAAACTTATCAGAAAAAGAAAAAAATAATTTGAGAAGGTTCCATAAAGTCATCACCAATAGGATTAAGGCACAGTTGAGCTTCTTTGAGTTAAGGGTGTATACCTCTCTTCCTATGTAACGCTTTAGCAACCTTTCATTCCAATTGAGCTCTTCCTGTCACACCAACATTGTCAGGACATTTTTAAAAAAAAACTTGTATAAATAGTCAAGGCATTTAAAAAGCATAGTTGCAATCTACAAATCCTAAAACAACAAGTAACAGCAGTTGTAACTAAAAGCAGTCACATAATTACAAGAATTTGCTTTTGGGCATGAAAGGATCTTACATTAGTGTCTTAGTGCTTAACTAACATTGTTTTTGAATCACCCAGCCCCATTTCTATTTCGTGTATTGTGTAACACATGCAATCACCCATAAACACTGTGCTTATATATTAAGAAAAATGAATCAATAATGCCACTGATACCAAAAAGTTTAACCTGATAGGAAGTGGCATTATAAATTTATAATCTAAATTATATCAGTATTTAAACCTACAAACCAAGCAGACCAAAAAAGTTGAACCTAATTATGGCTCCTAAGCAGCTTCTTTTTAAGTAAAAGGTTCATTAATAAGGGAGCAACCCAAGTACGGAAAGTATACAAGACATACACCAACACTTATGAATGAAATCACTAAGATCACTCAGCTAAAGTAAATTAGAAAAAGAATACTGTCTTGAAGCTGACATTCACTCATATAAGGATCCAAGGAATGAGAGAAGGGAGAAATGGAAAACATTTTATAATGGTAAGAACATAAATAGCAAACTTGCTTGTAGAAATGAAAAAAAAAAGTGTAATGATGCATAGACGTCAAAGAACATTTTTACCTTCCATACTTCAGAAACTTCAACAGAGTAACCAGGGGATGTATTTTCAAGTTTTGAGTCTTTCAAAATCCGGAGCATTAGCCGCTGCAACATTGATTGCAAGTTAGATTGAGACTATGGAAATCCCAGCTCATCACAGTAAGCATGTAAGAAATTTTAGTGCCTTGCCCCAAATAAGATAATTAAAGCACATTAACACTATCTTTCTCTCGCCTGGGTTAATTACTTTTTTTTTCTCTCTTGAAGAATATGGTGTTCCTGTCCAGCCTTGTGTTCTTCCCACTCTAGGAATACAAAAGCATATACAGCTACAATGGTTGAAACTATTTCTTCCACCTTAAAATTAAACTTTATCGTTTTTTGTTGATTAAGAACATCTAATTTAGGGATCAATGCATTTTCAGAAAAATAAGTAGTTGTAAAACCATCAAAAGATAATTAAAAGTCCAGTTCCCCCAAGCATTGGCATGTTCTTTTAGTGACTGTAAATGGTTCTCAAACAGTTAGGCAACAGAAAATAACCAGTAATCACAACCATATGTCATGCCGCAAACATCTAAAATTTTATAAATTAAATGAAATAAACTAATGATGATATATTGCTAGCAAAATTAAGATATTCTGAAAGACTGGAAGCCTAGAAATAATAGGAATGGTGAACTCGAACCTCATCCTTCAAAGGTTTGGTGACCTTGTGTCAAGGAAAGTGGGAATCCTCTAGTCTATGCATGATTATCAGATTTCTCCTTTTTGGAAAAAGGTTGGGGGGTGGGGGGGGGGGGGGGGGGGGGACACAACTTAAATTGGAGCTTGTTCAAATTAATAAGAAAACTCACTCTGCGATAATGAAAGCAACAATTATCAGCTACGTGCAACCCTGCCCAATTTCTGGATTTCTCTAACTCATGTAGCACCTGTTCTCTTGTCATGTATGAAACAAGCCAGCAACGATGGTTCCATGCACGATAGTTCATTTTTGATCTCTGCACCACAAAAAGTAAAAATAAAAATAAAGTCAACTTAAAACAGTGTTAGGTTTCTTCCTGGAACACTCTCCCTAAACATCATAGTATGATGGATATGCCAACAAAATGTGGTGTGCTAAATGTCAATAGTTAAGCAACCAATATATACGGAAAATTGCAGAAGCTAAAGAAGCATTCGCATAATGATATGGTCAGAAGTTGTAATTAAAGAAGAAAGACAATTAGTGAACTAGCAATAGCAAGACTATAAAACTAGTTCCCCTAAGGGTTATCGCATAATGCACTCCATTATATGAATAATTAGATGGTCCAACTTCTGCACGGGGAATTCCACCTTCGTATTTGGGATGCCAGTTCTTCAAGAGACAGGCTATATTAGTTAATTTAATCACGCAAAATCCTTGGAAATAAAGCTTAACAACATCAAGCTTCATTCAACAGCTTGAGCCCAATTTATTTCGGTCCAAAAGAAAAATAAAAATAAAGCAAAAAATGTGGGAGACAAAAGGAGGAACTACATTTTCATCTCATTTTCTGTAAAATCAAATACAACTTCAATACTGTAATTTTTCATCCAAGAAGATTAAAACAACTAGGATCATCTGCTGCCAGCAGTGCTAATTGTCACGGCTGACAACCAGCCACAGAGGCAGTGGCATGTAGCTGCATTTTAGGAGTGCATGGGTCAGTTTTGTTTGGCTTTGAGACAAATCTAGAACTGAATCATAACCAAACCAGAGAAAGAAAAGGTTATTTTTTATTTAGTTCTCAAGTTTTGAGAACAAAACACACTAATCCAGGGAAAACAGCATTGTGAACTCCAGAGATGCACCTGCCCAAGTACACGCTCATGCATTCTATTTCTGTTCACAGGTATTGAGTCTTTTCTTGGTGAACTAGATCTAGATAGCCTGTACCATCTTAAATAATGATAACTCAACAGAGAAGCATCCTAGTGACTATCAAATCTTGAATCGTACTCATCCAAAATTGTTTTTTGAAACTGAAGTTCTTGTTTGCTCTAGGTAGCGTTTAAGAGAAACAAGCGAACACAGCAAATGTGAGAATGGAGGTTTTCAATAATGAAATGTAAATGTGAACCTTCATAATTTAATAGTACGGAGTTCCTGAACTGAATTTAAACCTCAGCTATTTTTTCCACCAGCTCAGATTCTTTCCCCAAAATTTCTTGAAGAGCTGAACACTTTCCAGTGATTGACTTGATCACCCATCTCCTGCAAATTGACAATGTGCATAAGAACTCTGTGTTATTACTTAAAGCCATAACAGGCAGGCAGAAAAGTAAAAATACTATTAGAAAGGAATGTGAACAAAACTAAAAACTTTAGCCAGGGGGAAAATCATATTAATAAACACAAAACCCTGTGTATCAAGCAAGGAGACAATTAAAGAATAAAAAGAAAGATTGGCCCCCTAAGTTCTGTTCATCAAGTTGATAATGTTATCACTTAAGGCAAAACTAACCAACAGGAATGACATGTGAATATTGTGCTTTGTAGAAACAATACAAAACAATTAATTTACGGTTAAAAACTATTTTACCTATGACTCCATGCCTGATCACTTTTGGGTGAACATGAAAGAACAAGAGCTGACAACAGCAGTTCACCCATATACATTGAGAGCTGCTGCTTCTTAGACACAACTAGCTTCCTGCATTATGCGTAAGACATCATAAAAGGAGTAGATACAAAAGTAATTCAATGAATTAAAATACACACAAATACACTTCAAAGTTATGCAAGAGCAGAGCAGGGTCTGAAGTCAGTCAGTTTTTTATAGAAAGGCCCTCCATGACAAATATGAGGCACGAACCCCTCCATGGCCTGTCCAAATAATAACTTATGGAGTAGATACCTCATCTAAACAGGAAGTGTGTACAAAATACTCCTAGAGATTTACATTTTAAAAGAGAGAACCTGTAAAACTTACTATTGAATTCGTATAACTAATTCCACAGCTGTAGATAGCGAGCGATTTTCTATAGGGTGGCATTGGAGAAGGGCATAATTTTCATTTCGTCAATTGACATACATAATATATGTGAACCTTTTCAAATGGGGATTTGGGGATTCGAAAACTTCTAGTGTTCAACCAAGACTTACTTTGCAAATGGTAAATGAATTATATGCAATACACACTAATCAAGACAGTGAAGACATGAAATGATTGGCTGCCTTCGCTGAAGCATGGATTCTAAGTTAAAACCTGCTACTATAGTGGATCACCTCATGCTACATTGCACAGTTGCTTATTCGGGGTTGCTTAATTACTGATTTTCTCAAAAGTTTAAGCTGTCGAGATAAGTGGAGCCCATTTTTAACTTCTTGCACAGTAGAGACGCTGACACCACGATAAATTACCGATTCTACAAAAAACTCGAATAAGTAAACTGAATTTAATAAGAGACCTTGTGTTCCAAGCAGTGCCGAAATCGGAGCTGAGCAACAAGAGAGCCTTACTATGCTTCATCACTTCACTCTCCAATCCATCATCGCCGAGTCTCTTGTACTCTTCCAGTGCCGCAATAAACGCACGCTTGGCCGCATTGTACAATGGCAGAACAGCCTGGGTCGAGACGCCCAGCTTGTGATCTCTGCACCAAAAGGTTGTACCATCCGAAATCGCAGCATCCCCTGTTGAGTCTTCAGTCAGCGTCGCAAATTGGGTCGGGTGTACAAATCCAACTTCATCACTGTAAGACTCCAAAAATGAAATTCAAAGTAAAATTTTCAATATTTTGCTATAAAGGAAAAAAAAAAAAAAATTTAATGAGAGGGTCCGATTCGAGGATGTGTTGGAATTGGAGCAAGAGATCCATGGAATTTGTGATTTTGAAATTCAATCAGGTGAGAGAGTTTTCTGATTCTGTTTCTGTTTGGTTGCGGAGAAAGTACGTCAGGAAAAAGTGAGGGGGAATGCCCAATTCAATTTATCGTCTGGAGTGGCCACCATAAAATATGAGTTTTTTTTTTTTTTTTTTAATAAAATTTTTTTTAAAAGTTTTATGTGAAATTGAAAATTTTTTACTGAAAGTACTGTAAATAAAACTAAAAGTTAATTTAAATAATATAATAAAACTCATGAAGAGTACCAAAAAGTACAAAAATAAAATAAATAGTAGCAAAAATAAAATAAATAGTAAAGAAGCTGTCTAATATAAGCTTGTTCCAAACGCAATCTAAACTTTCAAAAAAATTCAAGAAAAATCCTTCCCACTCACACGTATTATATTTTTTTCATGAAGTTTTTTGTATTTGTTGCTTTTCTTTCCCCAACTTCAAACATGAAATTGTTGTTGATGAGGCCTTTGCAAACAACCTTGTAGAAACACCAAACCCAAAGATCAAACCAAGGAAAAATGAAATTGTTCTTGATTTCAGTGGCCATTACTTAAATGTGTTTTGTTAAGAATTTGGAAGAATTGTATTTTCATAATGTTGTAGCTAAATTCAAGGACAACTGGGCCTCTAGAGAAAGTGAGAGAGATACAGAGAGAGAGTGAAACAATTGTTATTATTCTTGATTGATTATATAATAGTACTGCCAATCCCCTTTATACAATCTGTAACTATCTGCCATAACCAACTCTTTCAGTGCATAACCAATTCTTGTACAGCTGGCTAACCTACCAACTTTCTTTGTCAACTAACTCTAGGACAATCAATACAAGTATACAATGTAAACTAATACAACAGCACTATTATAAGCCACCGCAGCCCTCAATTCAATGAACTAATACACAATCCTAACAATTCCCCTTCCCTTAAAGCACGTTGCCCACAAGGTGTGAAAATTTCTGCTGAAGATCAAATAAATTTTCCCAAGTGGCATCATCCTTACTCTCATCTTGGCACTGCACTAACCCTTGAGTAATCATTCTGTTCCTTAGTTGGTGTGATATGTCAACCAGAATTTACACAAGTTCAGGGGAGATGATCAAGTCAGCATTTACAGTTGGTAGTGTAGGACTAGGCAGCACACATTGGCCCAATTTAGCTTTGAGATTGGACACATGAAAAATAGGATGAATGAGTGAGCTCTGTGGCAAATCCAGCTTGTAAGATACCTATCCTATCTTTTGTAGAACCTGGAATGGTCCATAGAATTGAGGAGCTAACTTCCCTCATTTCTGATGTTGCACAAAGCTTGCTTGTAAGGTTGCAACCTGAGATAAACCCAATCCCCCATAGCAAATGACTTGTCCAATCTCTTCTTATCAGCATACCATTTTATCCTCTCTTGAGCAGCACTGAGGTTGTGTTTGGACAAGGACAAGAGATGCTGTCTATCCTTCAACAACAAGTCCACAACCCCTACTTGAGTGATATCAAGCACATCATCCATAACTCTGGGTGGAGGATAACCATAGAGATCCTCAAATGGAGTAAGTTTAATGGAAGTATAGAAGTTTGTGTTAAACCAGAACTCAACCAATGGAAGCCACTCAACCCAAGAATGTGGCTTATCTGCTGCAAAAGCTCTTAAGTAATGTTCCAAACTTTTATTAACAACCTCAGTTTGGTCATCGGATTAAGGGTGATAGGAAGAAGACATAGTCAAGACAACCCCTTGCAATCTCATCAATTCTAACCAAAACTTAGATGTAAAGATAGGATCATTGTCACTAACAATTGATGAAGGCATGCCATGCAATTTGAAAACAAATTGCATATAAAGGTTAGCTGCCTTGGCAGCAGTGTAAGGGTGAGAGATAAGGATGAAATGAGCATACTTAGTTAACCTATCCACCACCATAAACACCACAGTCTTCATTTGGGACTTAGGCAAACCCTCAACAAAGTCCATAGTCACAACTAGCTAAGGCCTTTCTAGAATGGACAAGGGTTGCAACAAACCAGCAGGATAACAAGTCTTATTCTTAAGTTTCTAACAAACATCTCACTCCCTAATGTATTGCTTCAAGTCCTTCCCCATACCAGACCAATAGAAACCTTTCTTGAGCCTATGAAAAGTCTTCAAATAACTTGAGTGACCCCCCAAAGGACCATCATAAACTTGCTGCAACACCTTGGCCTTCAAGTCACCATTAAATTGGCCCAAGTATAGCCTGCCCTTATAAAATAGTAAATCATTACAAAAAGTAAATCCTTTTGGAGCAACCTATCCAGACTGAATAGCTTGAACAATATTTTAGACAGTAGGATCAACTGCATAAATAGACTTGAGATCAAAAAGCCAAGTTGGTGTAAGGAAAGAAATCATACACAAGGTGCCAACAACAATAGCAAAAGGTTCTATGGAAGCTCCAGCCAGATCTTCATCCCTTCTAGAAAGAGCATCAGCCACCAAATACTCCTTACCATGTTTGTATTCCACTATAAAAGCATAACCAAGGAGTTTAGTGATCCATTTCTACTGTGTTGAAGTGCCCACCCTCTGTTCAAATAAGTATTTCAAACATTGATGATCAGTTTTTATCACAAATGGCCTACTAAGCAGATAAGGCATCCACTTCTTCACAACAACCACCAAGGCCAGCAATTCCTTTTCATAAGTTGAGAGAGCAATGTTCTTGCTCTTCAATGCTTGACTGTGGAAGGCAATAGGTCTCTGATCTTGCATCAAACAGCCCCTAACCCTAAGCTTGAAGCATCACACTCCACAGTGAAAGCTTTGGTAAAATATAGTAACGCCAACACAGGTGGATTAGACATGGCATCCTTAAGTAACTAAAATGCTTGAGAAGCTTCTGGGGTCCAAGAAAAAGAATCCTTCTTCAGCAAAGCAGTTAATGGTGCTGCCATTTGGCCATACCCCCCCCCCCCAACACACAAAAACTTCCTATAATACCCTGTGAGGCCCATGAACCCTTTCAAATCCTTAACGTCCTTAGGAACAGGCCACTGCTGCATGGCAGCAGTTTTCCTAGGATCAGTCTTCACTCCTTAAATTGAAATGAGGTGCCCCAAGTACTTCACCTCCTTACAAGCAAACACACACTTAGACTTCTTGGCATACAGTTGGTGCTTAGCTGAAGCCTCCAATACCAATCTAAGGTGACTTACATGATCATCTAAGGTCTTACTATACACAAGTATATCATCAAAGAAAACAAGAACAAATTTCCTCAAAAATGGCCTGAAAACAGTATTCATCAAAGATTGGAAGGTACAAGGAGTATGGTTAAGCCAAAGGGCATCACCAAAAACTCATAATGACCTTCATGAGTTCGAAATGCAATTTTAGGGATATCTTGCTCCTTCATCCTAATCTGGTGATAACCAAACCTCAAATCCAATTTAGAAAACACACAAGCCCCAAATAATTTATCCAGTAAATCATCAATGACAGGAATAGGGTATTTATCCTTAATGGTTTATTGATTTAAAGCTCTATAATCTATACACATTCTCCATGAGCTATTAGCCTTCCTCACCAAAAGAACAGGGGAAGCAAAAGAACTACAACTGTCTCTAATGAAAACAATAGATAAACTCCTTCATAATCTTCTCAATTTCATTTTTTTGATAGTAGGGGTACCGGTAAGGTCTCTAACAGATTGCTTGAGCTTCTTCCTTCAAGGTAATTTGATGCTCATGTCCTCCCAAGGGAGGCAGATCCATAGGAGTAGCAAAAATAGAATCAAATTCTGATAACAGATCAAAAACTTGCTTAGGCAACTGAATTAAGAACTGCCGATTTCCCTTCTTATAAGGGTGTTTAGATAAATCCAATTATTTCATCCCTAATGTATTCTAGCACAACAATATGAAAGAAGAGTCATTGTTGAAAGCTTAAATAGCTTTCCATCAACAAAAATCTGGACACACCCTTTGATATGTGCAGCTAGTTTCAGGCTTCATTGGTAAGATTAAACCATTAGAGCAGTAGCCATATCTCTCTTAGGCATTTAATCAAACAGCTACTCAAAAGCAACAACTAGTGAACTACACATGGAGATAATAATAATAAAAAGTGAGGAAAAATAGATTGGAACTCATAGATAATACCTCGTCCTAGTCGTAGCTTTTTGATAAAATTAAAAAAATAAAAATAAAAAATAATACCTAGGCATGTCATGTGTGAATAAATATGCTACCGAAGCTAGAAAATAAACTTTTTGCTACGGGACTTATGTGAGCCTCGAAAATAATAGAAAATTTTAAGCAAAATGCCAATTTTAATTGGAACCCAAATGCACACTTAATATTAAGTAATTCCTAGAAGCTCTAATTCAGGCCTAAACCAAGTGTACCCAATATTTACTAAGAGAGATTGAAGTTGAGATAACATCTGCAAAACAATGTTCAAGCGAGGAAGAAGAAGAACTGAACAAGAGTGTGAAAAAGTTCAAGGATAGTGGTGGAGAGAAGGCTTTCACCCAGCCCCGTAAGATAGTTAGCTACAAAGACAGTCTAGTTGGGGAAATACCGGGAGCATATGTTAATGCTTTCCAGTTTGTAAAGGTGAGGGAAGATGAAGAAGACTCAGATACTAAGCGTGAGGATCTAACAGAGGG